>NW_022436959.1:10010560-10105365 GCF_009761245.1 Sapajus apella | reverse complement strand
TCTCTCTCTCTCTCTCTCTCTCTCTCTCTCTCTCTCTCTCTCTCTCTTTCTCTTTGGCCTTCATCCTCACTGGCAGTTCCAGTAATCCCCCCCTCAAACACCCTGACACACTACCCGCTGGGACTCCCAAATACCAGGCTTTCCGGGATTGAAGCTGTGATGCGGCGCAGTAACTGACTGGGTCCGCCTTCCTGCACCCGCACCGGGAAGAGGGAAGTGGACTACACAGTGAACTCCAACAAGGCCCGTCCCGTCCGCCTCATCTCCCTCCCCGTAATATTTTCCTTGCCCCGTAAATTCCTCTGCGTCATGCCCACCCCAACCACAGTCCACCTTGTCCTAAATATCCCCGCAGTCCCCCAAGCCTCTGAGAGTTTCATTTAAAAGATTAACCCTGGAGAAAACCCTTGCTCCTAATTTGAAGTGTCTGCAAATGGGCTGGGCATGTCTGGATGCCTTTTCCACTTTTCATAGCAGAAAAGACATCGATGATTATTAGTATTTTTAAAGTAAAAAAGCTATTCCTTTAAATAGCCTTGGCCCCAAAATAAAAGGATTACTAAATAATTAGCAGGCATTGAGTGTTAACCAGATGTTACTGGTTCGTAGAAAGGGGAGAAAAAACGCAAAACCAAATATTGTCTCCTTTCAGCCCAAAGGTTTGGAGCCAGACATTCAGACTTTTGCGTCTGCTTTTATTTTAGGGTGAAAGAGATTGCATATACATAAATAATAAATGAGCATAATTTAAAACACCCCTTCTCAACTGAGATTTCTAAAACTGTGATCTCTGAAGTAAATCCAATACCCTGTGGAGAAAATGCAGTGAGGAGTTGAAGGGAATGGGGCACACAGGCCTCTCAGACAGCATGTCGGTGGCTGTACAACGAAACAGTTCCTGGGCCTCCAGTCCAGGCAGGGAAGGGAAACAGCTCTGTGGGCAGCAATCTGTAAGTGTGTGTGTTAGAGGTAGGGAGGAATGGCTTGTTTTCTGTTTTCCATAGTGAAAATGGTCAGACTGGCTCCCATCCATAGACTGCAAGTTGGAACCAGGACTCAGTTTATATCAGTGGTTCTGGAATTTGGGATTTCTTCTGCCCATTTGAAACATACTGGCTCTTGGAAGGGTCCCTTTCTCCAGCACCCAGCTGCACAAAGGTGCTGTATGGAACATATTGTGTACCTGATAGAAGCCACTAGCAAGCAAGCAGTCACGCTTTGCCCTAACCAGTCTCAATGCGGTCAAAGCCCAAGCTGTGACCGGCGGGCCAGGAAAAGCTGGCTAAGAGCCTCCCAGCGAAGCTCCCCGAGTGGCCAGGCTCCAGTGAGGCTGGTTGGGCCTCAGCTCCAGTCCTCAGTGAGTCTGGTAAAGGCCTCCCTGCCCTCCATGTGGGCACACAAAGATGCAGAGAATGCCCCCTAATCAGATCTCCTAGTCAGCGGTTAGCGACAGGCTGAGAAGAAAACCAAGGCCGCCGCCATCCGGTCGTGATCATAACCAAGGCCTTGTCTGCGCAGCAGCACACCAGGCCCAAACCCACGGGCCTCAGCAGCCACCCCACGCGAGCCATTCCTCGGCAAACGTCCCAACCTCTACTTGAGTTGCAGAGGAAAGTGAGAGAGTCTCTAGCCTCTCCTGAAGTCAGCCCTGGGCTCCTCCCCAAGGATGCTTTGGGAAGGAGATAAGGAGGTGAAATAGAATCTGACAGAGATAGAAGATGGGAAAAAAAAAAAAAAAAAAAAAAAAGGAAGAAAAGAAAGCAGGAAGGAGCAAAGGAAAGAAAAGAAAAAAGAAGGGATAAAAGAGGAAGGCTGGAGGGCGAAAAGAAAGAAGAAAAGAGGGCCAATTCCTAGCAGAGGCCAGGCTTACAGAGAAAAGGGTAAGTGACAAGGCCAGGATCCCAGCCTCTGCCTGTCCTATCCTTCCTAGTCTCTCTTAGGAAAGAAACTTCACTGGCAGAAGTTTCTTTCCTAAGCCCACACCCGGAACTGGGATGTCTGTATGTGTGTTCCAGCCTTGCAAGAGAATGGCAGGAGGTCCCTGGGCAGGCGCAAGCCTTGAGTGGGGGAGGCTCAGGATGGAAGCGCGCCCCTGACCTTGAATGGCCCAAGGCCCAGAATTCCTACCACGCCCCTGGCGTCCGAGAAGAAGCAGCTAACCTGACCTTACCTGCAGTGAGCCAGGTGGAGGTGTGGTGGAAGGGGAAAGCCGGCCTTCTGGCACAGCACGGAGAAAGACACGAGGCTCCTGCGCAGGGAAAGCCGAGGTTGCCACCGCAGGCCTGGCACGACCAGGGCCGTGATGCCCCGCCCGGCCCGACCCCCCGCGCGCACAGGTACCTGGAGACGATTTCAACTGAAGTAATGAAGGCAGTGTCGTGCTGTCGAGAGAAAGGTGGATCCCAACAACAGGAAACTACCTAAATCACCGACCAGTTCTGGTGCTGCCTGCGAGCAGGGCTGCCTCGCCCGCCGCCGCCGCCGCCGCCGCTGCCGCTGCCACCACTGCCGCCACCACCGCCGCCAAGGAGAGAACCCTGCGATCGCGCCCGGCCCAGCCCAGCCCCTAGACAACCTGCACCCGGCGCCGTGACGGAGTGCCCCAGGCGGCCGCAAATGCGTCTTAGGGGAAGCCTCAGGCCCCAGTAAGGTATGCCTGGAAAGGAGAGGGAGGGAAAGAAAGGGAAGAAAGGCAGGAGGAGAGGAATAAAGGCGGGGAGCAGGCGAGACGAGAGCTGCTCTGAAGAGCAATGTGCGCTCTGCTTTCCCAAATCTTGCCGCCCAGCGAGCCGGCGCCGAGAGGCGGCAGCTGTGGAAGACTCGAAAGCGCCAGGGACTGTACGGAGCCCGGCTCCCTGTCTGGCCGCGGCCTCCCACCGCTCGCTCTCCCCCTCCTCCCTCCTAGTTGCTGGCCCGCCGGGGCGCGCGCTCCCGCGCCCCCTCCCCCTAACGCCCCCCCCAACTCTGGCAAGCAGGAAACGCGTGGCCCTACCGAGGGCCGCCAGGTGGGGGAGGCCGTGCTGGGGGAGGGGGCGGCCCCCATGCAGCCCAGCCGGGTCCACCTAACGGCTGCCCCCAGCGCTAGGGATTCACTGTGGGCCATGCCTCCTCCACGATTCAGATTGAGGGTCATCTGAGACCCAGACACCCGCAAAATAACCGGCCTCTGCCAGCCTCCCTGGGGCTCCCGAAAGAAATCCTGTTTGGCTTCCTCTGTCTATGCAGCTCCCCTCTCAACTGAAATCACTGGTCCAAGACAGCCACAATCCAGATATACTAGCAAGTCATAAAACTGAACAAAAGCCGACAAACCTTACAGCACCAGGGCTATAGGGCCCAGACAAATTACGACCGTCTAGGTAATATTTAAATAGATGCCTCAAGTAATTGCAGGGGGCTCGGGTTAGTCCTCCTGTTGTAAAAGTGGTGAACGGGATAAAGTGGAAGGTGAAGATAAGAAGTCAAAAAAGAGGTAAAATTAAAAAGCTTCATTCCACAGCTTTTATTCTATAAGAACATAAACATCGTCTTTTTCCACGCACAGCAGCAATACAATATTAATTTATTCTGATTTAAGATTAGAAGTAAATAGAGCTAGAACTAACATTTATAATAACGATAGAATGCATTTGCTTAAAACAAGATTGGCAATTCTTCATAATAATAGACATTTATACAGATTTGTATTTATAGTTTTTTCTTTTTCTGCATCTACAGGTTTGACCCTTTTATGCATGTAACTTCACAGTATAAAGGAAATCTAAACAATGTCTCCCTTCTCTAGTTTATTCCGCTTACCCCAGTCCTCCTAGGCTTCTGTGAGTTTCAGAAAGCAAAAATGTAAAAAAAAACTTTTTGTTCAAGGTGATTTAAAAAAGCAACTTCACAAGATAAGGAGAATTGTGGTGTGCTTGTCGCATGTTACCAGTGGTAACTATTTTAATGACCAAAAAAATCCACTAATTCCACATGTATAAACAAAACTATATTATTTATCTACAGCCAGAAGGATATGGAAATTTAGAGGTAAATGAAACATTTTAGTCAGGAAATGTAAGACCTTACAGAAACTGGAAGAGAAGTCCCCTTCTCTTGGTAATTTTTTTTTCTTTTTAAAGCTGGGATATCTTACAGAGGAAGGAAAAAAATAATCTTTCTGACTTTCTTTCTCACTTTTTAAATCAGCCAACGTCAAGCCCGTTTGCCAACCTACATGTCCATGCCTGCAAGCCCTTCTCTTGGCCAAGGAAGAAAGGAAGAAAGAAAAAAGAAACGCAGGGGCCTGTATCCCCTGATTAAGCACAGCGTAGCACTCCAGGCAGACGTGCCCAGTGGCGGCTCCTTGCACCATTGACCTCAGGCCAGACACCTCAGCGCCAACAATGGGACCTCGGCCTTCCGGCTAGGTTTGCCCCAGGCTGGGCAGGAAACCAGCTCGCCGAGGACAGGGGCCATTTCCAGCAGAGTGGGACCCCAAGACAGCAAACCAGCCCAGTCACGACTTGACACTTAGGACAATATCTATCTCTATAGAATTTTAGCACGATATGGCTTTTTCCCCCAGAAAACAACAAATAAACCAGCACCAAGCAAACACAAAGAAACAAAAAGTCAGAACAAACCAGCCCTGCACAGATGTAACGGCCCAGGAGACGGCGAGAGTGGGAGGGAGGAACAGGGCTCCAACACAGGTGCGGGTTCCTGGGCAGAGGCTGAAGACAGAGGGAGGGGACCAGCGCTCGGGAAGTGGAAAAACCGCGTCGTCTGGAGCTTCATCAGGAAAAATTAAAGTTGGCTGTGAGCTCCCGGATCCGGTTTTCTCGATTCATTTTCTTCAGTTTCATCCTGCGGTTCTGAAACCAGATTTTCACTTGTCTGTCCGTGAGGTGGACGCTGCGGCTAATCTCTAGGCGCCGCTCTCGAGTAAGGTACATGTTGAACAGAAACTCCTTCTCCAGCTCCAGTGTCTGGTGCTTCGTGTAGGGGCAGCGCTTCTTCCGACCACTCTTTGCTGTGAGCCAGTTGGCTGCGTTTTCACCTTTGGAATTACCTGGCGTGTAAGAGAATAAAGAGGGGAAGATTAGGTCGAGGCCACAAGGACTGGCTGCAGGGGTGAATTGCCTCCATTTCTCCCATAAGAGAGATGTCCCAAGTCACAGAGAAGAGAGTTGTGCCCCCCGTTTTGGCTTGCTGAGAGCAAGCAGTTCCTCCAGAAATCGAGTGGGCCTTCAATCTACACCACGCTTCCAATTTACATTTTCCCCACTTTCCCAAACACCTGTTTTAGCACTAAGCCGTAGGTGCTTGCAGAAGGAAAGGCCTGGGAGGGCAGGCTGTACATCTTGAACTTAACGCTTTTCTCTGCTTCTTGCCATATGGCAGACTAACATTTCCTGTAGCCCCCAGGCTAGGAGCACGGGGTGCTTACTTGGAAGGTGGACCGGGCAGCTTGGCTGTCTCACCCGAGGGCTCTGATTGCCCAAGACTTGATAAGAGGAGACAGAAGAGCATCCTTGGTCCAATGAGGAAGGCACGAAAAACGATTGGGGGTCAAGGGCCCTCCCTCAAGTCTCTCCAGGAGCCAGGGGTAGGTAGCTGGGCGATTCCGAGTTCCAGAGGAAGCGAAATGGCCCTTCTCTGGCTCTCAGCTCAGGGTCCCCAGCTTCCAGCCCGGATTTGCCTTTTCTTCTCCCCGCAACGAAGATTCCCGCCCCTCAGCAACTTTGAAAAAAGCATGGGGGATCGTAAACTCGAACTTCGCCGGTTAATGGGCTTATTTATTGGCGCTGGCGGCTGCTTATTTTGGATGCCTTACAAACATCCGTGCTATCTGCGGGCGAGCTACTTTCCCTCCCTCCCCCCACCCCCCCGCGTGGGCCGCGCCGCGCAGGCTGGGCAGAGACCAGGGCTTGGGGTGCTCCCGGCCACAGGGAAGAACGCACAGGAGGGGGCCTGCTCTCTGGTGTCCTCGCCCCAAGTTAGGGGGAGCTGCGGCCAGCGCCGAGGACGTCTTGCTGTGGGGCGCTAAGCCGGACATGAATTTTACTGCGTCCCCACGCCCAAATATTAAAAAGCAAGTTCACAAGGTCAGCCTGCTGCAGCTTGGGCCAAGGCCGGCCGGCTGCCGCGCGGGCTCCTAGTTCTCTGATTCTTTTCCCTGCGTCTGCCTGTGTGCCCGCCTGACTGCAGCCTTCTGTAGCCCTGCTTACCCAGGGAGTCCTTCTCCGGCGAGGCTTTGCTGCTCTCGGAAGGGGCCGGGGAGAGCTCCTCCGCCGCCGAGGACGACGCGTGCGCCTCCTCGTCGCCCTGCGAGCCCCCGCCGCCGCCGCAAGCCAGAGAAGGAGGCGGCGGCGAATCGAGGGCTCGCTCCTTCCGGGCCGCATCGGCCGAGCCGGAGGCTAGCGCGGGCGGCGGATCGAAGCCGCGCCCGGGGGGCTGCGCGGGGAACGGGCCCGCCCCGAGCTGCTGCGCGCCGCCGCCGCCGCTGCCATAGCCCTTGGCCGTGCCGTAGGCCTGTGAGAGGCGGAAGTAGCCAGGCACTGGCACCCCGCTGGAGGCACCCAAGGCGCAGCCGTCGGGCGGCGGGCCCCGCGGGAAGGGACCCAGTTCGGCAGCGGTGGCCGAGCCTTTGGGACATTTGTCCGCGGAGTCGTAGAGGCAGTAGGAGCTCTCTTCTTTGATGTTCTGCGTGAAAGAGCACGAGGTGGCCTGCGGCGGGGGCTGAGGTGGTTGCGGCGGGGGCTGCGGCTGCTGCTGGGGCGGCGGCTGCGGCCCTTCGGGTGGCTCCATCCGGCAAGACCGGGGCGCGTCTAGCCACAGGTCTATGGGCGCGGGCCCATAGCCGTGCGCCCCAGAACCTAGACCCCCGCCACCACCACCGCCGCCCGGCGACGCCGCTTCATTGCGCTTGCCGCCCAGCGTGGGGAAGAGCCCACAGCTCTGCAGCCCGTAGGGCAGGTCGGCGGCAGGCGGCAGGTAGACCCCTCCGTGGGCGTAGTAACCGCCACCGCCGCCGCCCCCCGCGCCACCGCCACCGCTGCCTGCCTCGCCTCTGCCCGAGCTGATGAGCGAGTCGACCAAAAAAGAGTTCGCGGCGGGGCTCTCCGAGCATGACATTGTTGTGGGATAATTTGGCGAAGGGAGCAGATAGCCCTTTCTGGCTGACATTTCTTGTGCAAAACATGCTGAATACGATTAGCAATCCCCCCGCACCGCGGCGGGCGCCCGCAGCCAATCCCGAGCCAGAGTTTCCGCGCGACCACTCCCAGTTTGGTTTCGTAGGCTCGAGGCCGCTCTCCGAGGGCGCCCTCGGAGCCCGCGATTGATATAAATATGTAATCTGTATTGATGGGCCAGGAGACGCACCCCCGACACCTCAGCCCGAAGGCCAGGAGCTGTGGGGGCTGCCCCAACGTGGCTGGTGGGGGACCTGGCCACTGGGCTCACTCCGCCCCTACCCGGACGTAAGCCCCATACCCGCGTCCGTTTGAAGCCTCTTGGGCCCCGCGCAGTTAACAAGTGGGGTGTTTATGGTGCACATCCAGTCCACTTTGGGTGCTCACCATCCCTGTCACAGAAGCTGCCACTAGTCTCCGGTGTGCTCTGACCACTGAAGGGGACATGTCCCGGACTCACACGCTTCCCATTGAGTTCTGGACCTGGAGCTGGCCCCTTGTCTGAATTCTGGCTCCCCAAAAGTGGCAAACCTGGCGCTACGGCTGTCAGGATCCTCAGAGTGTCGGGAGCCCAGAGTGACTTGCCTCTAATTTCAGCATCCTACAGATTTTCCCCAAAATTCAATGGCTGTTCCCTGGCCCCTAACCCCCAGGACTTCTCTCCCTCAGTCCGTTGATCCAGTTAGGATCTTCTCCTCCGGTGCTGTGCTCACCTGGCACGCTTTCTCTACAACTCCTGTCAGCGGACTTTGGTGGGCTGGCTGGAGTAGGGGTGGGAAGCAGAAGACGCCCCTACTCCCACTCTCAAGGCCAGAGCTAGGTCCAAGCATCCCCTCATCACCCAGAGAAGACTCTAAGCCAACAGTCATTTCGGGAAGTAAAATGGTGGCCCTGGGATCCTTGGCTGGCCCAAGGGGGAGACTTGGAAGGGTGTACACGGTGTCACCTCTGCTGCCTTATGCTCCTGCTCTCCTGTTAGCTTTGGCACTTATATGCTCCTGGAGGCTACAACAAGAAGCAATGTCACTACACTCCTGCCTCTCTGTCCCCTCCCCTCTCCCCCTCCCTCCCATACCCTCCGCTAGGGCAGTCCTAACTCCTGCAATGTGTGCATTTTAACGAGGCCCCGGTGAGGAAATCCGTTCCCTGCTAGGCCGGGCTGGGCTTCTGGCCCTGTTATAAGAGCATGTGGAGGCCAGGCCCTTTGCTCAGCAGACTCAGGGGCGCTGTTTTAGCCAGCTGGAAATGGCCGGCCTGGGGTGCTAGCCCCCAAGTGTGACCCTCGTACTAGTCTCAGGAAATGGAACGTTTTCCGGCCAGATCCAATGGATCCCGGGAGGTCTCTGCCTTGTCCCTGGCCTGTGGGCTACAGGTCTCCAAGATACCTCAGGCCTGTCTGCCCCTCCGGCTACAGTTGGAGCTGGCATTGCTGAACGCCGGCATCCCAGAAAATAGACCGCTCAGGCCGCTGCCTGAGGCTGGGAAAGACTTCTGCATCCCGGTCATATGTGCGGCACTTTGCCTCCTTCCTCCCAGTGTGAACGCAGCCCTGGCTTCTGGAGGAAGAGGAACCTGAGAGGACCCTGAAAGCGCACGAGAGAGCTGGCTAGGTAGAGCTCCAGCTCTGGCTTCTGAGATTCCAGAAGCTGCGGTCGCTGCGGACCGTGGCGGCTCCGAGCTCCCGGCCCAGAAGGCCGCTCCACCGCTAGCGCGGCGCTCCAGCCACTTCCACCTCGGCGCCCCACGGTGACCCGGCCCTGAGGACTGAGCATCAGGGTGCCCAGGAGGAGGATGGAGAGAAAAATAGAGAGATAGAAGGAGAGACGGACAGAAGGAGAGAAAAGAGAGAAACAGGAGGGGAGAGAGCACAAGAGACCCAGCTCTTTCCAGCCTGAAAGGGTTTTTAAGCTGCAGCAGCTGCTTAGAGGAGTCAAGACGGGGTCTGTGCCCTGAGATCATTAACTCTCCTTTGCTCTTCGCATGCTCCTGAGCCCAAAGCCAAGGCAAATTCTCTTCCTGCTATGCCCATGAGGCGGACGAACCTGAGTGCAGAAAAGCTTCAGAGCACCGCAGCCAATGAACCTATATTTAGCTTCCCGGATCTGCCTGGTCCTTACCCTGCTCACCAGAGGGGTGGAACTGGCTGGGACTGTTGCCCTTAACAATGCCACTTGGAAATGCCACAGGCTGGGGACTGCCTAGGAAGGAAGCTTTGCTCTTCAGCACTACCCATGCCTCTAAGAAAAGCTGTGTCATTTGGGAAGTAGGTCCCAAGAGCATAGAGGTTTCCTCTCAAAAAATGAGCCATATCAGGTTAGTGGGCCAGGACTTGGGCCTAGAACCATTCCTCTCCAGGCTAAATGCAGAAAGCAACTTCCTCCAGGAAGTTCTGGGAAAGTCCAGTATATGTTTGAGATTGTGGAGACCACTTGAAGTAAGAGGCAATGATCTAAACCTATCTTTCTTAACCTTTTAGGGAGTCAGGACCATTTTGGAAAATCTAAGTAACTTTTGACTTATTCATTGAAAAATGCGTATCTGTATATTTCCACAATTTGATCCATCATTTCGAAGGAATTCACACACCCCTCAAAGTCTTTTCCTTGGGTCTTCCAGAGTCCCCTAGTCTCCTGGGACTGGGCGGCCCCTGCCAATTTGGCTGGTAAGACAAGCTGGGTGCCCTGTGGCAGGCAGCTCAGGTCAGGGCCCTGAAGGGCAGCCAAATGGGCTTCTAAGCTGGATAGGATCCAGGGACTTGCACGTGCCAACAAGGTTGCAAACGTCAGCTTGTACTGCATCTGCTACAAAAGGCTGCCCTGGCGGAGGAGTAGAGGGGCTGGAAGGCCTGCCGGGCCTCGCAGGCCATGGCATTGGCACTTGGGTCTTCAGTGGCCTTTTTGTGAAGAGCCAGATGTGTTTCTTTAGCATGACTTTTTCCCGCTTGTAATAAGCCAAACGGGATGCTGGGCTTGAGCTCTTTTTTGCTTAAAAAAAAAAAAAAGAGCATGTAAGCTCATGTATGGGAGCCCTCTCTGGCCCAGGACTGCCTTCCAACTCCCACCAGGGCTTGTTGAGCGGGAGATACTGCCGGTGCACCCGGTCGGCTTCTGCTGGTTTAAATGAAAGGATATCCACGCAGCAGAAACTCAAGTTAAATGCCTCCTTGGCCCTCTCGGTTGGTCTCCTAGCCACTAGCAGCCCAACCGGCCCCCAAGGCTCCCGTGCTCCCTATACTTTAACACTGAGGTGTTAGATTTCACAATAAAATATTCCATTTATCGATCGCCTCCGCTTCCCCCGAGATTCCTCACCCCAAGAGATTAAGAAAGCAATTCAATTGTAGTATGGGTCGGCTTCCAAGCACTTTTCCTCCCTCGTGCTCATTTGCCTTCTTTCTTTTTCGCCATTCTTCCCAACTACTCAATTTCTCCCTCTCCCTCAGGGTATCTTTGACCTACACCTTCGGTGCCTGCTTGCCTCAACCAGGCCTTATGCAGCGGTTACGAAGCCGCCTCCAGAGCCCATGTTTTATTTAGGAGTAAATATTGCCCATTTCTACCTGGGTAATAACCCACCAGCCCTATGGAGCCAAAGTAAACACCAGGCCCATGGATTAAGACCGTTGGCAAGGATTAGGCTACAGTTCACTAGGTACTCCTGAGTAGGCCCTTGTAAGAAATAAACTACTATTAAAAACAAATTCCCAAAGAAAAAAATACTAGGTCCTGAGATTAAAACTGCTAGTAAACAATTTGTATCTGGAGGGCATTCTCAGTGCTTTCATGACTGAATTATCCAGCGGTGGAGGGGGGCTTCGGTCCCACAGAGGAAAAAATAAACGCTATTTTACATATCCGGCTTTATAAAAAAAAATTAAAAATAAAAAATAAAAAATCATAGCTTCTCAGATCCACACATTTCTGCATAGTTAGAAATTTTTTCCACAAGCAATGACGTTCTTTTAAAGTTTTTCTAAATCCAACCATTGAGATGGCCCTTCCCCTGTTAGGGAAGTGTTGGGGCCTTTTCACACACCCCTTGAATTGCAATATTCTTAGTTTTGTTCATAATAAACCGCCTCTGGCCTTAGAACTGGAGGCGGTTCTGTGATTGCAGGGAGGGCTCCCGCTGCAGAGAGCAGCTCACTGGGTGAGCGCTCATTCCTTGTCTGGTTGCTTTGCTCTGGTATAGTTTGGGACCTAGTCCTCAGCAAAGACTAGTAACTATGATAGGCAAAATTTACTCAATAAACAGGCAATACTTGCTTCTCTGGGATTCCTACCGCTCACCATGCACTGTATATTTGGGAAAAGAAAACGATGTTCAGAAACGAATGGAAAAATAGTGGAAAAAATTAAACATAAGAGAAAGGGGGAATTTGAATCCGGCCCCCAAAATGTAAGTTAATTTTTATTGTTTAAAATGTGCTTGACGACAACCCCGATAGAGTGATTGCTCCATCAAAATTTATCCTCGGTTGCAGCTTTTAAAAAATGTGTTGGTATTTACCAATACATTTTTGCATATTTGCAAAATATCTTTTACAAAAGATCTAATTTTCACATGTAAGAAATTGCCACAAAATCCCAGCGGGGTTTATAACACGTACTCCAAGTTTGCAATACAGAGACTTGTCTGGCAGTCTCAAAAATCACTTGCGACTTCTCCAAATTGACCGTTTTTCAAACAAAGGTTTTCTCTACGCTGTGGGCAGACCTATAGATGCACCTAGTCGGAAACCAGGGACCTCCAGAACGTCTGGCCCTGGGAATAATCCCGCCTTAGCGGCCCGCAGGCTTCTACCACCCCATTGTTTAGAATGGAAACTTTCTGTTTTCCTCAGCCCCGTCACCTCCTTTTTTTTTTTTTTTTTGCCCTCCCACAACCCCCTATCCCAGCACAGCTGGAACCCTTTAGCCTAGACGCCTCTCATCCCTGGCTCATTCTATTCTGAATATTTCTACAAAACCGAAAGATTCGCCTTGAATGAAATGCTGGCGCAAGAAGCTAAAATTCCCAACTTTCTACTTAGGCCTCCCCCTGCTTTCCAACCTTCGGGAGCAACGGGGTGGGGGCTGCCTACCGCGTCACTCCACAAACCCAGCCACGTTCCCGAGAGCCCTTACACGTCGGCCACCTCCTCACTCCCTCCCCACCAGACTGAAATTGCTAAACTTGTGGCCTCTTACCTTGACACATTTCCGATATCACTGCCAAGGGGGCAGTTGGCTTCTCCGCGCGGCGACGCTCGCGAGGCCTAGCGAATGCGCGTTGCTTTAAATTACAATACCAACCGCTTCTTGAGGGTGAGCCCCCTTTTTCTGATACGAAGGGGAGCGGGACAAGTGAAATAATGTACCGTGCTGCTCTTAGTATCAGAAGCGAACAAAGGCCAAGAATCACGCTGGGGTTCCCGGTTCCCCGGCGGCTTTGACATTGATCGGAAGTGCGCCATCTGGTGGCGGCTGAGCGCCTAGGCCGGACCGGAGCTCCAGCCCGGAGCCGAGAGAGGGAAACCGGCTCCGGAGAGAGAGAGGAAGAGAGGAGAGGATGTGTCCAGCCGCTGCTATTGAGATCTCATTTTTACATCTAAGAAATCGCTGCAAAACCCCAGCCGAGTTTATAGGGGCGCATTCCAAATATGCAAATTGGCCGGCCCCGGACGGGTTTACGACCACATTGTCACAGCCATCCGAGGATGGGCTTTTATAGGGCTCAGAAATCAAACCCGCGCCCGCCTGCCGCCCGCCCGCGAGCAGTCCTCCTGGCTAGACTCTCTCTAGCAACTTGAGAGACTTTGGTTAATCTTTAACCATGCCAAAGGAAGTCTTTCCCTAAACCCAGGCTTCCCAGCCCGCCCCCTCCTTGCCCCCCCAGGAGGGCCCTTGTTCGTCTCTGCGTGTCTGCCTATCAACCTAGACATTTATCTCCGGGTCTGTCCCACTCCCCTTTCAGCTGGATTCCCCCAGTCGCGCCAGTTAGACAAACACACAAACAAATAAACAGACTGGGGTCTGGGGCCTCTCTCCAAATGCGACCCTATCTGCTCTTCTGGCCCTGCCTGGGTGGCTGAAGAGAGGGTGGGGTGGGCAACAAAAGGCTCTGTCCTTTCAACCCTTCTCCTCAAGGTTATGGGTGATGTCCAATTTTAAGGCAGAAGTTCAAAGGCAGCAAACAAAGAGGAAACCGGAATCCTGTTTTTCCCAAAGGGAAAAAGCAGCCTCCACTGGGAGCTAGGGTGAAAGTGCCCTTAGAGGCTCCTGGGAGTCTGCTCTGCTTTGGAACTCAGACCGGGCTCCCTCTTGCTGAAGCCTCCATGGGGCCCTGGAAGGTCCCACGGCAGGCCTGCCAGTCCTGAGGTGAGTGAGGACAGCTGGAGTCTGACCCATTGGCCACCTCAAGCCCCAAGCCCCTCTGCAGGGCTGAGGTCGGTCTGAGGGGATAAAGTCCCATATTCCAGGCCCTGAGATACCCCTTCCCCAGGTGTTCGCTTCCTACAAGGACCTAGCCAACCACTTTGGCTAAGCCTGGTCCCTATTGGAGCCAATTTCTGACTCAGTCACCATCTCACCCCCTCAGGGGCCTGATAACTTGCCCCTGGGCTAGGTAGGGTGTGTTGGGGGGTGGGGGGCAGACATTTGGCAGTAAAAGGCGATCAGGGAGAGGAATGTCACACCAGGATACTCAAATTTCCACCGTCTTTATTTTCCTTGTGCCCTGTTCCCTGTATACATGCTGCGACACACATGGTGGGTAAGAAGCAGAGCTGAGGACAGGCCAACATTCCCAGTACAAATGGAGCTATCAGACATTTCTTAATATAGGGAGGCAAAGGGGATTCAGCAGGAGGGTGCCTGGCTTTCCCAGATGCGGTCCCCAGGCCGGGCAGGCCGGCTGCCTCTGAGCATTTCCCTAACACTTTCCAAATGTTGCAAGAGATTAAAAAGACCATTCTCAACACCTTTTCCACCCCCTCCAACACCCCAAAGGAAATCAATTAATGGCAAAAAACAAAACAAAACAAAAGTAAATTGGTTATGGTTCCTTTATTTACAAGTTTTTGAACACCATCCCTGTATGAAGCATACATTCAAATATTCTTAGCAGTGAGCGAGTTTAACCATGGAACACTGTAAACAGATAGAGCCTTTAAATATTTCCAACATCTTTTTTCCCCTCTACATTGCATCTTTTAAAATTCGCTTTGGTTCCTTCAGGGAAATATATATATAATAAACATTTATCTTTTAAAATAATTCCACCTCACTCTCAGGCTCTTGGAGGGTCACCGGGAACTTCCAAGCTCAGTTCCGGAGCCAATGAGGGCAGAGTGTGGTGCTGGAACCCGGTGTTTTGGGGGACTCAATGCCCTCATAGCCAAAGCTGGGGACCTGCTGGCCAGGCCCGCTGCTCCGCAGCCAGACACTGAGCAAATCCAAGCTTCATTAAGTGTGGTGGAGACTTCGCCAAACTGCCACACTCCACAGCCATTTCCTGCGGAGATCTCAGGGGCCAGTGGTCTGGCCGCAGCCTCTTGGCCTTTCCGTATCTCCCACCTCAGGGAACACTCCACTCTGCGATGAGGCTTTGGGCCTGAGTGGCAGGCTGGAGCGAAGAACCTTATTTGGTAGAAAGGAAAACCAGGTGGGCTGTAGGAGGCGGTGGCTAGGAACTCAAGCCTGGATCAGTGTGGTGGGTGGCTGGGAGGAGTGAAAAGACACGAACACCACCTGGAATCACAGATTTCTTCTCCCACAAGGTTTTGCAGCCCTCTTCTACCTCATAGCCACCTCTAAGTCCAGCCGCCGTTCACATTGGCTTTGGAAAGCAGCCTCATTCTGGGCACCTAGTAATCCTACCCCTTCCTCCTGCCCCTGTCCCCAAGCTGAACTGGGCTTGGAGAGCACACAGCTTTTTGACTCAGGGGTCCTGGGGGTGGGAAGGCTCCCAGTAGAGGGAGGATGTGGAGGGGTTAGCCTTCAGGGGACCTGGCAGGGGGCCCAGTCCCGAGTGGAGACCACACCCAGCCCGCAGCTCTGCAGGTTCCAAGAGTGAACCACCAGGGGTCCCAAACCTGTCATTCTAGCTGATGCACAGCTCTCAGAATCCAATGATTATTAGGAATCTTAACCACCAACATCTTAACCAAGAGAGTCCCAGGCCGTCTCCTGTGGGGCTATCTCCATGCATCCCTCTCTTGCACACCTTTTCTCAAAAGTCACCATGTGGCTTGACCTTGTCAAGGGCAAAATCTGCATATTATCTGCTGTGTATGAAGCCCCCCACCCAATTCCAGCTGCTGGAGCCTTAGAGGAGCGGATTCGCTGAGTAGTACTGTAAACGGTCTCTGTTAATTTTTTTTTCCTTCATTCTCCTGTTCTGAAACCAGATTTTGACTTGACGGTCAGTGAGGTTGAGCATGCGGGACAGTTGCAGTCGCTTCTCTTTGTTGATGTAGACGCTGAAGAAGAACTCCCGCTCCAGCTCTCTGATCTGATACTTGGTATAGGGGCAGCGCTTTTTGCGGGTGCGTTGACCACCTGTGGAGGGAGAAAAGGCAGGGGGTGAGCCAGGTGTAGGGGCTGCAATCCACCCCAGAGCCCATAGCTGAGGAGAACGGCTGCCACAGGAACTGGTGGTCCAGCCCAAGCCTCGTCAAAGTCTCCCCAAGCCCCTGCTTTTGTCGCTCAGACTGCGGGCTTGGAACGGGCCGCAGTTGGAGGCTCAGCCACAGATGAAAGCCAGCTCCCTAGATAGCCCCCCGGGGAAGCTGCTCCCGCTGCCCCCAGAACAGAAAGGAGGGCTTCGCATAGCAACAGGCGAGTTTGCGCTGCCTAAGCCTCTTTGAAAGCCGCAGAGTGGGGGTTGCCGGCTGCCTCTCGCCGGCCAGACTAAACAAACAGCCGCCTGCGGACATTTCACCTTCCAGCACCTGGGCTGCCCCTTCTCAAGGCAGTAAAGGAGGCTCCAGTCCCAGTCTTCCTCGGCTGCGGCCAAGACTGGGCAGTCGTTAACATCTGGGGCGGCTGCCGGGTCTTTGTCAGCCCAAGTCCTGGCCACCAGCTTCTGCCTCCTCGGCCAGCCTCCTGGCTCCCCTGAGGTGGGGAGGTGGCGGCGGAAGCCCCCTACCCTGGGCTTTCACTGAGCACCACGGCCACACAGCCACCCTGCACGCGGCAGAGCAGCGGCGCTATTTTAGGTAGGGTGAAGGGAAAGGGGGGTTCCCAAAGCTGCGGGCAGGCTCTACTTGCTCCCCCTTAAAAAAAAAAGACCCACAAGACCCCCCCAAAAAAATAATAATCACTTTTGACAGATTGAATAACAATTGTGAATAACATGCAGTTGGGCAGAAGGAGGCACATAATTGCCACCACGCCAGAGGAAAATGGCTTCCTTTGGACAAAAAGGCCAACTTTGGGTTAATTTGTTTCTTTTAATATATTGCTGGAGCTAAGCGGGCTACTTTATCTGTTAAATGCGCTCCTAGCGCAGTCGTTAAACAGCGACGCCTTTGAATCCCGGCCGGGACTGGAGTCCCGGCGCAACACATGGCTTTTATAAAAATCTCCGGATTACCTCGCTATCAAAGGCTCCCAGAGCCCTAGCAGGGGGAATTTACAGGCGCCCACCTCTGGCTCCCCAGCCCGGAGCTGGCCCCGAGCGGGGTCGAGCTGCCGGGCTTGGGAGCTGAGAAGGGAAAAAAGGGAAAAGGGGAGTTGTTTTTTTTTTTTTTTTTTTTTTTTGCAGGCATGCCTTGGCCGGTGGGTATTTCACGGCCAATTTCAGCACTCGCCACGTGATCCCGCCTTTTATAACAAAGTTTTGTTGGGGGAAACCTAAAGGCCCTTCATAAACCTTATATGCTTATAAAACAGCATATAAAAATTTAACAGCGGTGCTGCGCTAGATTTCCAACTCCCCTTTCATAAAGCGCAGGGCGCTGCCTTTATACGTACTGGAGCCGCCGGCCTTGTCCTCAGTGTGGCCGGAAGACGACTCAGGGCTGCTGCTGCTCTCGGGGCGCCGCCGCCGCTCTTTCTCCTCCGCCGCCGCCGCCACCTCCCGGCAGCCGCCGCCGCCGCTGTCCGAACTTGAAGTTGCTGGCGCGCCCGTGGCCGCCGCCGCTGCAGCCGCGGAGGTCGCCGTGGCCGCCGGGGGCCCCTTCTCGGCGCTCTTGTCCCCGGGGTAGTCGGAGGAAGCGAGGTTTTCCGGGGTGCCGTAGGCCGTCTCGAAAAACTGGTCGAAAGCCTGTGGCAGGACACCGTTCCTCCCCACGGTGCTATAGAAATTGGACGAGACGGCGGGGGTGGGGTGGTGGTAGACGTTGGCCGAGCTCTTGGCCAGCACGTCGCCAGGCACGCCGGCCGCGCTGGGCGCCTGTAGGCAGTCTCTGTGCACGAGCTCCTCCGCGGAGTAGCAGTGGGCCAGATTGCCGCGGGGGTGCCATTTAGTGGCGGGCTCAATGGCGTACTCTCTGAAGGTCACTTCGCGCACGGGTTGGACCTGGGGCAGGTTGGAGGAGTAGGAGTATGTCATTGGGCGCGAAGACGGGGTCTGGGGCAGAAAAGAAGGGAGGCTGGAGAAATCTGGACCCGAGACGTAGTAAGTACAACTTGGCAAATACATGTTAGAGGAGCAGGGACCACGCTCATCAAAATCCATCATTGGGCTACCTTGGGCTCTCCGCAGTAGCCGAGCTTAACATGATTCTCCACTGCAGCTGCCTCTTTGAAGCGGATCCGTGAAGTAGAAATTTGGAGACGTAAGCTGACGTGGAAATCTATCCCCATCCTTAGCAGGGAGGTGCTGGTCATGTGACCCGATGTTGAAATTGACAAGCTGCGAGCTAGTCCGGGCCTTTTTCCACCCCCCTTTCCTTTTTTTTTTCTCCCCTCCCCTCCCTCCCGGCTTCCTTTCTTTGTAGCCACCTCAGGGGAAGCAACAGATCGTCACTCGGTGTTCTCAACGAAAGCACGTAATCGCCGGTGTAACTCATGTTGGCTGGGGGGCCTCCCGGCGCGCAGAGAGGCTGGGGTGCGCCCCCATGCAGCATGCTAGTGCTCAATTTTAGGGTCCTGGTTCTCCAGTGTGCGGAGGGCGGTGAGAACTCAACTCTTGTTCTGCCCCCGCCAACCCGCAGCTCCCCGGGTGGGTGAGGGATGCCCTGGGCTGGGGATAGCCAGGTGGGAGCCCGTCGCTGTGTGACCTGTGATCTAGGAGTCTGTTCTCCTGGAGGCTCGCATTTGCAACCCTTCTTCGCAGCCCCCCCTCCCATAGACTTGCTCTGGGAAGCACCTCTGCCTCCGACCCTAGCCGGAACTCCTTCGGGGCCCGGGTTTGATGCCGTGGATGTGCCTGCCTAGTGGCTTGTCCGATTTGCACGGTGACTTGATTACACGCTCGCATTCATGGTCACTTCCGAAGCGCTTTAGTGCCGTCCGTCCCTAAACCGCCGACAGCCAGAACGGCTTCTCCCCGCTGTTTGTCACTGATCCGCAGGGCCGGGAAGGGCCTTCGTCTTACCCGGGATCCACCTCTCCCTTCATCTTCCCTGCCTGCCTCCTCATCCCACCTTCTGTCCTTGGACAAACCCCCTTCTTCTCGCTGCCTGCCGGGCTTCCGAGTGACTCGGCAGAGACAGAGGCACAGGGGCTGCTGCCCCGCTGCTCACCGGTCCACCCGTCTGCCTGGTCTTCTGGAGCTGAGGAGTCGGGAAACCATGCAATTGAGGCAAGCCTTGGGCTGTTTTAGAGGCGCTGACATCCGAGGAGCCTTCTCCTGGGTATGCTGCATCTTCGTGGGGGGCCCACCAGGCTGCTTGTAGAGCTCCAGGGGTGTGGGGAGAATGGGGGTGGCAAGAATGGGCTGAGAGCCAAGGAGAGGTGGCTGAGAAAGGGGTAACCTGCCTGCTCTCCTATTCGCCTTCCTTGCAATGTGTGAGAGTGAAAGCAAGGGATGGTGTAGGGCAAAAACTCAGAGAGCTCTGTGCCTCTCCTACTGCTTATTCCACAGAAGGACTACAATACCAGAGAAAGGAGAGGTGCTACCCAAACCCTGCACCTGGGGAGACAGGGATGCCTTGAAAAGGCTAGGTTCTGCTAAGGATAGAAACAGGCCATAGCACTACTAGGAGTCTAGCTTTCTTGGGAAGATGAAAAAATAAATTAAGAAGGCAAAATATGCTCCGCATCCTGCAGGATTGAAGGAGCAGTTTGGAGGAAGCGAAAGAAGGGAGAGGACACAGCGTGGCCAGGCAGGGCCAGGAGCTGAGAGGGGCCCAGACCTGAGGCCTCCCAACAACTCTTTTCTTGGACGGAGCTGGGGTGTTACTGAAGGAAAATGAAAAAATGAAAAAGATAACCTTTTCCTTTTCCCTCTCCAGGAAATAGCCAAAGGTATTTACATATCTTGGGGAGATTTAGAGTATAAACTCTAAGATCTTTGGCATTTAAGTGTCAACATCGATTTATTTATTTATTGCTGAGCTGACTGTAACTGACTCAATAACAAATCTAACCATGTATTGCACTAGAAAAGAAATATTTTCATTATGTATTTTCTCCAAATAATGGCCTACCATTGCATTTGAATACCTGCTGTAAATATCAATAATATGGAGTAATTACTCTGTAGTCGAGTAAACTAATTTATTAGCATTAATGTTTATGTGGCTCTCCACCTCCTCCCCCCCCCCCCCCACCCCTTACAAGGATTGCTCATCACAAATCAAGCTACTCGGACACATAGGTTTAATGAACTCTTTATTCAAGATTTGCTACAAGAACTTTCATGTCCATTGAATCCCTGAGAACTGAACTTGAAATTATTTGTGCATCTTCGGCTTGACATATTTGTCCACTGTGGCTTGTCCAGAGGGCAGAAGTGCTGTTGTGAGTGTGAAGGTCTAGTGGGAAGGAAGGTTATTGGAGAAGAGTAGCTTCAGACCTCCTAAAGCTGGGAAGCACATTTACAGAATTGCCCTGCAGTGAAAAAACTCTATTTCCAGCAGGGACCAACAAGGCAAAATATTTGTTTCTCCACAGCATCTCTTTTTTAGAGACACAATATAAAAGGCAGAAGAGAGGTCTCAAACAGCGGTATTCGAGCTGCTCCCCGGCTTGATTTTGGCTATCCCAAACTCTCTGCCTGCAGCCCACCCAGTCCTCGCCACCCCTACCTTCCAACAAAAGGAATGCATGAAGGGTTTCAGTGACTTTGCCATAACAAAGGCGCCACCATTGCGGGGCTCGCCCCGCCCCTGGGTGAAGGCAAACAAATTCTTGCACTTGTATTAGGGCTTTTAAGACCATAATTGAACCCGGGGGCGTCTAGGAAAACCGAAAACTGTTCTAGACAGACCTGCGGTTTTATAGCAGTTTTGGCAGTCAACTTCAGCTTGTGCCTGAGCAGACGGGGCTGTGGTGGCCCGCCAGCGGGGGACTCCAGGCCACCTCCCCCAGCGGCACGCAGCCCCTCTCTTAATTAGATCGGTTTTCCCCTGGTGCCAGGGTCAGTGGTCCCCGCAGAGAGGTCGGTATGGGGATGCGCACTGTTCCGCATAACCATTGCCTCCTATATCCTCCTCGAGGGCCAAACCGAGAAGGTGCTGGCAGGGCTGGATCCCATGGGTGTCCGCAGGAGACAAAGGCGAATTCCGGAGGAAAGACTAGGGCTGAGAAAGGCGCACCGGGAGCGGCTGGCAGGACAATTCGGCAGGCTGCACCGAATCGGGGTGCCCGCAGGGACTTGCAGACTGGAAGGGGTGTGTGGGGGCGCTGCCGTGAGGACGGATGAGGGAAAAGGCTTTTGATATCAGCAGAAGGGAAAAAGCCTGGAGCGGCGGAACGCTTTTAGTTGAGCAATAAGGATAGAAGGGTACTCTGGTCCCGAAGGCTGAGCAATGTCCCAGCTTTGCCCGCTCCTGCCCTCGTGTGTGGAATATGCTGGCCGTGTGAATGTGAAGGTTTCGCCAGGCAGGCGGCTGGGGTGAGGGGTGGGCGCAGCTCTGAGGATCAGACCAAATCTGGGGGAAGAAGGGGAGGCAGACCTTCGAGTCCTTGGTTTTGACTTTGCTCTGAGCCTATGATTGACTGTTCCGCTTCGCAGGAGGTCCAAGAGCCGAGCTTAGCCCACTGGGCTCTGGGAAAGACTCGACTGGGGCTAAGGCCGCCCGGAAGGCCAAGTCCGAGTTCCATTTCTTGAAGAGGCCGGGGCGGGTAAGGCTGTGACATTGGCCCTGGCGACTGGCTTCCCAGGAGCTGTTCTTTCTCAGGAGCTCCACAGCGCAGGCCAACTCCAGAAAACTGTCTTCAGCGTTAATTTCCTTTTATCGTCAACCCAGAGCCCCACCGCGGCTAATGCAAGAGGCCAAAAATGTTTGGAGGAAGAAAAACAAAGGCAGGAAGTGGCGGCGGCCTGACGGTGCGTGTGTGTCTGCAGAGAAGGGAGGCAGCCGGTTCAGTCTCTTCTTGTTTTTCCAAACTTCAAGGTCCAGGCAGCCCTCCGCGGGGCCTGGCCCCATCGCTCCCCGCGCGGCATTTGGAGGTGGCCACCCGGAGAGGAGAAGGCCGACGCCCGCGCCTGGCTTGTCAGGCGGAAACGGCTAACAAGGAGATTTGGTCAGCAAAACAGGCAGAGCCCTTCCGAGGCTTCGCCTGAGTTGGCCGCAAAGGTTGGGGGGGAGGGCTTGCACAGCACCTCCGGGACCCTCCTCGCTGAGGACGACCATCCCTGAGGCTTACGCTTCGCTCCACCGCCTTCGCAGGCGGAATATCGGAATAAAGTGTGTCCATGCGCCTCTGCCGCCTCTGCCGCCTCTGCTTCTTCTTGCAGCCGGAGGGGTCCGGGAGGCAGCGGTTAGGCGCAGTCGGGCAGTGCCCAGGCGGCGTGGCCTCTGGGCGGTCGGTGTGCACCGGGCAATGTGAAGCCCTGTCACCGCGGTTGTTGTGCTGGGGGCGTTTCCAGCAGTAATTCAAGGGACTTGAGCTGCAAGGATCGTCACTTGACAGACAGCTTAACACCCTCTCACTCCAAGAGAGGATAGAGCTGGGTGGTGGGGAGCACCTCCACACTCCAGGCTTCCCAGCTCCAACTGGCAAAGCTACTGGGCTACCCTCTTCTCTCCTTGGGGCTGGCTTGGGAGGCAGCAGCTGCTCCTTGTCCCAGAAATCTGAGAATTTGAAGTCCCCAGTGCTTGCACATGCAGCCCTTTGAATGCCCGGCATTTGTCTCAATGTCAATGCCAAGCTGCCCTCAGTCACCACTGTCCTTCCCGGGGGGGGGGGTTCTGTACCCCTTACAGTTCCTAATCCTGCCCTGCCTTCTTCCAGCCAGTCTCACCTGCTGGGACCTCCCACCTCTTCCCTACCTCTTTTGATGTCTCTACTAGACTGAGCAAGGGCCGAGGTGCCACAGGAGGGCACCCAATACTCAGGCACAGAGAAAGAGGACTGTTAGGTCCCTGACTCTACCCCTACTTTGGGCCTCCCTCCACCAGAGCCTGAACTGAGTTTCCCACCTCCCTTCTTTGGAATACTCCACCCCAAGGCCCCAACAAGTCCGGCTTATCTCCCTCCCTCTACCCTCCCTTCTCTACCCTCCTTCCTTCCCCAACACTTCCTCCTTTTCTGCAGACCCAGCTCCTACGTTTCTAGGCTGAGCAACCCAGATGGGATAGGCCTGGGAAGGGTCAGAACCCACTTGACAGACCGAATCTCACTCCTCGATGGCTACAGTTAAGTTTCTCTTTTTATGGATTGCTTAGGGCACCATCAATATTTTGCTTCCTTCTGCTTGCCTGAGCCCTTACTTTCCTCTGTCCACAAATATCACACTGTTTCTAGAAAGCTACACAGAAGAGTGTTTCAACCCTGGTGACCATATTGCACATAGGTGCAAGAACTGGCCGGGAAGCCCTGGGTAGAAATGGCAACGGAGCTCTTCTCCTCCATTTCAGGAATATCTCTTTCCAAATCGAAGGGTTCCTGGTGGCACATCTGTCTTCCGTGGTGAGCTGGGGAGGTGAGTTGTCTGGGAAGGCCCAGTATGTATTCTCAGGGCATGGCTTATTCCCAGATCATTGCCAATCCATCACATTTTCCAGTAGCTGCCCAGAGGCAGCACTGAGGCTTCAATTAAAAATCAGATCACCTCTATCACTACCAGGTGGAGGCAGGGGTTAATTTGTCTCTTTGTCCAGACACCCCACTCTCCCCCAAGCTCCCTTTCACTTCCCTAAAGCTCACAAACAGGTAATGCCCTGAAATTGACCTCATAATTCTGCTTGGTCTGATTGGCAAGTTCAGTCATCCTCCAAAGCCCCCAAATATCTGAAAAAGTCCATACCCTTCCCCTGGCCACTGCAGAGTGGGGCACAGGGCTCAGCTGAGAGTCTCAAGTACCCAAGCAATCTGGTTATCATTTACTTTAGTGAATCTCAAACTGAAGGGAGAAGAGAAGATTACTCCCTTTAATAACTATTTTTATTTTTATTGTTGTCAACGGGTTAGACATTTTTTTTTTTCCCCCTGCAGAGTGGAAACAAATGGGTTAGGTGAGGCTTTGAAGGGTGAAGGCCTAGTTCTTGTTGTCTCCCTTCCATTCCCCCTGCAGCTTCGGCCCAAACGGGTTTCCCCAGCAGAGTGTGCCTGTGATAAAGAAGACAAAAGGGGGTGGCCCAACCCGAAGTTTGACTCTGGTCCTAGGGTCTGGGTCCCCACAGCTGTAGCTCACAGGAAGCCCCCAGGCCACCAAGCTCCAACTGCTTCCTATTTCCACTCAGTGCCTGTGGTGGCTCAATAGAAGAGCCACCACCCCATCCAGCCCTCTTCCCCTACACATCCTGCCAGGCAGTGCTGCGATGGGACCCATTCACAGACAACTGTTTCTGCTATATATGCCCCCATAGCCCAGCCCGTCCATGCAACCCTAGAGGTACAACACAGATTTTTGGCTTCCATGAAAATAAATCCTTTGCAGGTTCTCTTTGGTTCACCTGGAGAGATAGGCTCAGCGGCCGATCAGGCTTAAGCTGTTTACCGCTCGGCCTGATGCTCTAACCTGCTGCAGGTAGGCTATGGGCAGGGGGTTAGGTGCTCTTTCCCTTGCAGAGCCCAGTGAGAGATTCTTGGGGACTGGGGGTCAGGGGCTTTTACCTTAAAAGGGTGTGCCTCACATCTCAGTGCAGATTTTAGGCGGGAGAAGAGCATCAAAGGTCGCACCAAAGGCCTGCCACGCACTGAGGGAGGGCCTGGACTCAGGGACCCCAGGAGAGGCTTTCTAGCAGGGTCTTGGCTTCCCTATCCTCTTCCCCGCCAGGCCAGCCCCGCTGGGCCCCATGTTCCTACCAGGACCCAGAACTCCGATCCAGCCACGTCCTCTCCCCTGGGCTTGCAGGCACTCCCTCTCGCCCTCGCTAGGCCTTAGCGGGCTCCGAAGTCTGCCGGACTGGGGCAAACCCTGCTCTTCTGGGACGGGGACACAGCCTGGGCCACCCGTGGCTGCGGGGATTCCTTTCCAACAGGGCTGGGGATAGGAGAGTTGCAATTCAAGAAAGAACCTGTGCCTCCAGTGCACGAGCCCAGGCTACCAGAACCCGCTTGCCGCTGGAATGACGGCCCAGCCAATTGTGCGTCCTGTGCCTTCTTGAGGCCACGGCGGCGACCGGCCCTGACCGTGGAAGCGGCCGTGGCTCGGAGGACTTGACCTTTACGGCGCGAGAGGAGGGCTCTCGCTGAGCCGCGGGGAGGGGGACGCTGCTCTCTCTCTCTCTCTCTCTCCAGCCTCTTCCACCCAATAGCAGCCCGCTCGACCCACGCCTGCTGCGTGCTCACCCTCTTTCCCCCTCCATTTTGTGCAGTGTCCGCAAACCTGCGGCGGGAAACAAAGCCCCCAGCCCTGCTCTCACCACCCTTCTTGAGAGCTGCTGTCGCCTACTCCCCAGGCCAGAGGCTGAGAGCTAACGCCAGGCTCCTTAAGGCCCTTTTCAGGGCCCTCTTCTCTCGCCTAACCCCAGCCGCCCTCAGCCAGCGCCTGGGTACTGGTACCACTCAGGGTGCCAACCGGGACCTGCCGGGTACTACTCAGGGTGCCAAGGTCCCGTACACCGGGTCCCGGCCTCGGGCTGCGGGCGGCGCCGGGGCCTACACCCCAGCGGAGCTGAGCGTGGCAGAGGCGCGGGGCGCAGCGGGGCCCGAAGCTGCCTCCCGCCCGGGTGGACTCTGCGGCAGCTGCTGGGTGCACAGCGTGGCCCCGCGTGCCCCCGCGTGCCCGGCTCGCTCTCCGCGCCCTCGGGTCGCTCCCACCCCTGGGCTCCAGGCTCAGAAAGCGGAAGTATTTGGTAGAGAAAAATACGGTTTCTTTTCAGCTCGTCTCAAAACCCCTTTTAGAGAAAATGCTCCTGTCAAGTTTTATTTCCCGTTGCAAACCACCTTCTACGCTGCCAAGAATTAAGACCGGGAGAAATTAAATACCCGATTATTCTCTTGGGGAGGGCGTGGCGGGGAGGGAAAGGGGGCACCCGCACCAAACATTCCTTGGAATCGGCTTGTCCTGATCCAGCCGCGCTCGGGGAGCCCCGCGAAGGCCCACGCGGCCTGCGGTGACGTCAGCCTTCAGCTGCTGGGCCACTCACCCTCACAGTCCCGGCCCTAGCGGTTCCGCGCCGGGACCTCCGCCCGCCGTCCTGCCGCAGCCGGGACCAGCCCGCGTGCCGTCCAAGGGAGGCTGGCTCTCCACGGGCCTAAGCCTCCATTTTGAGTAGGGGCTTCTTGTAGAAGCATGGAGGGTTTGGGGCCGCGCCTGTGTTCCCGAGGGGTGCGACATCGGGTGGCTCTCGGTGTTCACACCCCAGTACCTGGGGGAGTCCCTATGTCTCCGCACAACCTCCCGTAGAGGTTTGGAAATCTCTGAGACCCGTTGTAATTATTTGTGCCCGGTGGGTCCGGCTCTTCAGTGCCATGAGAGCCGGGCAGAAATGAAATCAACTGTGGCAAGGCCTTGGCTGCTTTTTCGGAGGAATTTTTCTGCGCCAATGTCTTTTTTTCTTCCCTTTAAAATAAAATTGAAAATAGCAAGCACCTCCCAGGCATTCATCAGAGATACGTAGATGTGCAAGGATTGAGTGGGCATTTTCATAAAGAATGAGGCCAGCTGTTATTTACCCGGGGGCCTAGAAGATGAAAACTTAATTATAGTGCCTGTCCTAAAACCCAGGCATAAATCTTCCTCTGCCTTTTGGATAACGCGACATCTTTGCTTATGAGAAATGGGATGTGAGCAACTCGCTGCACATTTCTCTGATTCTCCAGGTCCTGGTCGGCTGACACGCATTTGATCAAGTTTAAAGGAATGCGCATAAATCAGCAAACCCCTAGCGTCTCCTCGGGAGAGGCCCGCAAATCCAGGAGGGCGCCTCTGAACCCACTGGGTCTGGGGATTAGCAGTCCCGGGTAACCTCCGTCTCTGCTCCTGAACTCGGGAATTCGAAGAAGACGCAAGACACCGCATCTTCCCCAAGCCCTCCAAACACATGCAGCAGAGTGCAATATGCACTCACATCTATTACAAAGTGAAATCTGTGTCAACTCTCCGCACACAAATGTTTCATCCGCAGCTGAATTTCGCTGCCTAATGAATTTTTAAGAAAAGATTTCAACTAGGTTGTTTTAAATTTTTTCTTTCCTTTTCTGTTAATTTTTTTTAAAATCCACAATTTGAATGGGTGGCTTCAGCTCTGCATCAGTCACAAATAGTAGTAAAATGCATAGTGACATTTAACAATCACCCATTTAAAATAACTAAATAAATAAGACAGTACTAAAAAAAAAAAATAAGACAGTACTGAGAGCAGATAGAAAAAAGTAGAGTTTTTAAAAGTCCCATATTTATTACTTTTTATTCAGGAAGAGTTTTCTTTTTAGAAAAAAAAAAAAAACTTTAATCAGGTTTTCAGCAACATTATCCATGGATCAGTGGCTGAAACTATTATTCCTAATTTTCAAGAGGTGGCTGGTCTCTCCTTGGATGTCTTTTTTTTTTTTTTTTTGAAAGGTTTTAGACGGATTGCTATTTGGGCATTAAAGGAGCCATTATAAATAATCCATGCTCACCTCAGGTTATCTGGCAGATCCACAGAAATTTTAAATAGGAGGAATTAGGGTAAGATCGACACTATCAATTACCATTTTAGAACTGGGGGAAAAAAAACCCACAAAAACCCTGAAATATCTTCTGTCATTACAGTTGCAAAAACTAGAGAGAGAAAAAAAGAAGTCTACTACTTTACCCAGGGTTCCTGTAGTGGTGATGGCTTTCGAAAGGGGCGGTATTCCGGCTGCAGAGCTGCTGTTGGCCTCCTTCCTAGGCTCGAGGCTCAGAATATTTCTTACATCTAAAGAAAAATATCCCCCGTCAACAGAAGAGTCCCCTTTGGAGCTGTTCTTAAACACACAGTTTGATCCAGCTTTGAGGGGATTTTCCACCACTTTAAACATTTTGGGAAGAAGTTGGTATTTTGGCTTGATGGCAGCTCATTTGGAAATGGAGTACTGTTTGGAACAAGAGGTGGAGAGGTGGGTCTGAAGCAACATTTTCATTTGTTTCCACAAGTGGAGTGAAAATCCTCAGGGCAGCAAAATATAACTGAATTTCTCAAGACCTTTCAATATGTGTGTTTCAATACCAGCCTGTTTTTGAGACAGCTTTAGAGACTCTTTCCATAATTCTCATCTATAAAGAAGCTGTGAGTCCTCAGGAGAGGTTGGAGAGGTTTCCGGTAGCCAGTTTTGTAACCAATCAATATTATTTTCCATAAAATGATGAATCTGGTTCTTCCATTTGCTATTGCTTTCCTCTAATATGAGATAAAATTAACCTGCATCTCACAATTCTGCACCCCATGGCTACTGACTCCACCAATGTTTTAATACATATGCACATAGCATGGATTTGACAGAAACACATTATCCTATGTGTATATTAAATATATAAACATACATATGTATTCTTTATGACTCTGAAAACAGCACCTGATTGTTGTTAGAGGTCAACAGTAGATATAATAATTTTGTTATTATAGTTTTGGTAAGTTGCTAATATTAAACATGTTTATTTCTCCCACAAATCAAATGGCAGATTCACAAGCATCAATACAAGATTGCACACCACCCTGGAGCAGTACTCAGCTCTCAGTTATCCAGGATAACTCACGTTCTGTATCCAATCCTGTGGTCATTTTGTAGATATGAGATATTAAGTCCTCTTTACTGACCTCTCAAGAGGTGGGTTTCTTTGAATTTCTGAAATGTAACTCTAGACTTCTAGAGTTAGCAAGGCATCTGATCATTAATTTGCTCTAAAGACTCCCCAGTAGCTCTAATTAGGGTTGGAGACCACCTTGGAGGGTAAGGACTAGGAAAGAATGGTGATTTAAGAACACCTCTTAGACTTTAACAAAAATGTACAGCTTTAAAGCAGATCTGCAGAAATCTGATGCAGAGCAAGCCACTGTGAAGATAAATCAAACTTGGCCATTAGAGAAAAGGAGCAAGGCTTCATCTTGTAAAGTACGTTTTGTACCTCAACTCTAGAAATCACCTTAAATTACAATATGTTGGGTCATCAGCAATTAATGATATGATATCTGTACAGATTCTACAAATATATATACAAGCACACACAAGCACTAATATGCAAATGTATACATGTGTACACATATATTATATATTTACATATATACAGGGACATGTATAATTTACATATATTCAAATTTGCTCCATCTGGAGTCAAATAATTGAGTACTGAATCTCTAAAGTCAAGGAGGTAAGAGCTCTTGATTCCCTTGGTTGAAGAATTACAAGGAGGCTTGTCAACGCGAGGTGGCGCCCTTGATCTACTAATCCAGCTGAGGCCAATTCACGAGCTGTCAAAAGTCAAGGTCACAAATTGTCTTTTTTCGTCAAGGTCAAGGTTTAAGGCCTTTCGTAGTCCTGTCATTTCAACAAATATCAAAACCTGCCCTCTCAGACACATGCGGACCCAACAGCAGATTTTAAAATATGACAGCCTAGGCATTGCTGATACAAAACAACTGGTTTTCATTTTCCACAGGGAGTCTGGGAATTCATACTATCTCTTCCTCCTTTCTTTTTTCTCCTTTTCAGAATACCTGACACTTTAATCTCCTTGAAGCACTTATCATTTTTAAGGATTTTAGTTATGAGGGGTTTCTCCCTCTTCTTAAAAATTTAGTAGCAAAAAAAGCACTGAATAATAATAATGGTCCTTGGTTTATGTAAGACAAACCTGCTCCTTTTCTTTCTGTGCAGTGCACATTTAGCATAGAAAAGTAAAGAGTATTTTCTTCAGATTTTATTGGCAGTGACTATTTTATTAACAGAAGTAATACCACTATATCACTATCTACAGGTCTACTTTTTTTTTTTTATTTGGAAGAAACATTTAAAAAGCAGGTGCAGAAATACATTTTCACAGTGTGCTGAATGTCTTTATTTACAAGATATCATTCTATAGTGAATATGAACAAAAAGAATGTGCTGGTTGAAATACCTGATTAAAAATGTGCTGTGAAGATGAATTACTAATCTTTCTAATGCAGTTTGATAACTCAATAAACAAGGAAAAATACTACTCTTAATAGTTCAAAATATAGAATGTAGACACCTAAATGTTTCAGGGAAATTAATTTTCATTCTGAGTTTTCTTAAAAAGGAAAATGACTTCTCCTGCTAATGTTTAGCAAATATTGAGAAATGCCAATTTAAATGAAAAAAGGAATTGTGTTCAAACCAAAGTTCATCATGTTGGGACGGAAACTCCCTGAAGATTTCACATAAAGTGAATTCTGCAGATCATCTGATGATTTAAATATTTTTAAAAAGATACCAAATCCTTTGGAAAATAACCGATATTGGGGCAGTAAATATAATCCAAATGCCAGAAAATATACTTGTTATAAGCAATGAAAAATTATTCATAAAAGGATATTAGCAACCCAGGTTCGTAGTCTGAAAGGTTCAGCTCGTTGGTTTTACTATGCTACCAAGACAAATGATCCTCAGAAGAGCTTTCTCTCCCTTTCTCCCTTCATGGCAAATAGTCCAAAAATGATTATTTCAGTACCTTCTGCTTTTCCCTCTAAATCTATACATAAAATGTTTTGCAGAACATACAACAACGGTAGGAACTTCACTAAGATTTACCTGAGCAGACACTTAACATGCAAAGAGAATTGCGACCTAAGACGGACAAGCAGATGTTTACAATGGCCTCTTGATTTTGTAACCAGCTTCCAGATTATTACCATCTAACGCAGTGCCCTAAAATATAACGATCATATAAATACTTACAAGATTTCGGTCACTGCGTAACTTATCTGAAATTGCGTATTTTGGGGTTTGACGTTTGACATTTAACGGGCTGGGCTGGTGGGGTTGGCGGAAGAACCGGCAGGCTTTACCTTTCTTAACGTTTAAAACAGTTGTAGATTCCATTAAAGAGAAAGAGATCTCCTTCAGGAGAGCAAAATGCCAGTGTCTGTCTCTTTCTCTTTCCCATTCTTCAATTATTATTAAACATTATTATCATTATCTGGGCAAAGCAACGAGTTCTGAAGCGTTTCTTCAAGTTGCCTTCTTGCTCCATTTTTAATCCATTAACTAGTGCTTTTCAGTTTGTTGATGACTTTTTTCTCTTTAACCCTCCTGTTCTGGAACCAAATTGTGACCTGCCGCTCAGAGAGGTTCGTCGTGGCTGATATCCGCCTCCGTTTGTCCTTAGTAATGAATTTGTTCGTGGCGTATTCCCGTTCAAGTTCTTTTAACTGCACCTTGGTGTAAGGCACGCGCTTCTTTCTCCCTCTCCTATAGGAGCTGGCATCCGAGGGATGGGAGACCACGTCTAGAAGATAAGAGAGAAGGCAAGTTACACAAGGATCAGACCTCAGCCAGGCCATGGGCGACAGCTCGAACTAAGCCACCCGCCTTGCAGCGCCCAGCTGCTCTTTGCCACGCGCTGTACAATCCGGCCTTCTGCCAAAGCCTAGAGGGTCAGGGGGAAAGGTGGTTAGTTCTGAACTAAAATGAAATCACCAGGGCTCCAGTGACTTCCCCAACCCGGCCATCCTGCGGAAGCAGCGAGTAGGCAGCCTCGAGAGAGAGCTTGGTCCAGGGGCCCACACCTTAGCGCCAGGCTTAAGGTACAGCACTTCTGTGCCTGTTTCCTTCCTAGGTGCCCGTCCCAATACTCAAAGCTTCTACACTGAAGCCATTTTTGAGATAATGAATATAGAGGGGCAATTTGGGGAGCTGTTTTCTGGTCAATTTCTCATCTTTAAATTGGTGTCAGGGGCTGGGGAGGGCGGGGCGCAGAAGGAGAGGGAAGCTAGCCTGGGTCCCCACAAGTTCTTTCCCAGCCACCCCTCACCCAGGGAGGGCCAGGGGCCAGCTCAATTCAAGGCAGCGCAGGCAGCCCCAGCCAATCATGCTCGGACTCCCAGGGTTGCAGAGCCTCTAGGGCAGACCAGGAAGAGAACAGAAGGGCACCCGGCATCACCCAGGTGCGAGCGGCGAAGCTGGAGCAGAGACGGAAGACCAGAGCTGGAAATAGGGCGCCATTTACCGGGCAGAGTGGACTTCCAGAGGTGGGGAGGCTGCGCCTGCTCTTTGGGGCAGTACATTTGGCCGTTCCAGCCGTTGGGCAGCGCCCAGGGCTGGTAGCTTTCCATGGGAAGACCCAGGGGCTCGTGGCGCGACTCGCCGGGGCCCCCGAGACCAGGCACCACCGGCATATCCAGGTAGCCAGGCATGGGCTGATGATGGTGGTAAGGCCCGGCTGCGTAGCCCTGGTGGTAGAAGGCGAACTCCTTAGCGCGGGAGCTGAACTCCTCGGCCGCTGGGCCGGCGGTATCCATGTACTTGTCCGCGAAGGCGGCGGCGGCGGCAGAGGCGGGCTGTGCGCACGACTTGATAGCGTTGGGGTGCGGGCCCATGCGGGCGCACGGGTAGTAGCCGCTGCCGAAATAGCCATAGGGCAGCGCCGCGGGCCCCGACGAGCTCTGCGCCGCTGCTGAGCAGGGGCTGCATTGCTTAGCGGCCTCTGCGCCTGCCGGGCCCGCCGGGCCAGGCCCTCCCGAGGACGACGCGGCGGCGGCGGCAGCGGCGGCGGCGGCAGCAGCAGCGGCGGCGGCCGACGGGGGCGCCTCCCCGGGCGCGCTGCTGTAGGCGGACGCGGCTCCTGGCGCCAAGGGCGCCGGGTGCGCCATCAGGTTGCGGCATTGGTTGGCCGCGGCCGCAGCCGCCGCCGCGGCCGCCGCCGCCATCGAGAAGTTGCCCCCTGCTGCCGCTGCCGCCGGGTGGGGGAAGCCCCCGCCCCCGGCCCCGGCCGCTGCAGCGGCTGCCGCGGCTGCTGCTGCAGCCGCCGCCCCTTCCATGTTCTTGTTGAGCTCGTCGGCCACCAGGCCGCCGCCGTTGTCGTAGAGAAACATGACGGTGGGCTCGATCCAGCGGGGGTGGAGGAGCACGGAGGCTGTCATAGCCCGAGCCGCATGGAGAAGACCCCAGTGGCGCTGTTTTAAAAAGCCCCCAAGAAGTGAAGAGCGCGCGGCGCGGGGCCGGGGCCCCAGCGAGGGGGGCGGATCGCGCCCCGCGGGGTCGCGCCAGGCGGCCGCCCATTGGCCCGGTCCCCCCCTCCGCTCCGCCCAGGCGTATGCAAAGCGGGCGGCTCCTACTCCAGCTCTGCGCTGTGCACTCGCCGTCCCCGCCGCGGCCCGCGCCGTCCCCAGCGCCAGGGCCAGCCGCGCGGTCGCGCACCATTCACCCCAGGGAAAGGCGGGGGAACGTGCGGGTGGGGCAGGGAGGGAAGGGCGGCCCCATCTCCGCCCCCCTTCCCTTCCTTTATCCCGTTGGGGCCCAGACCGGGGCAACCAGGCGGGGAGGGGAAGTGGGCGCGCGGTTGGGTTGCGACCTGAAGCGGTGGGGACAGGTCAGGTAATAGTGCCGGCGGTCAGGGATGGGAGAGTGGGGAGGACGGGACCAGCCTAGCTCAGAATGGGTGTTTCTTGGGGCCTCTGAGGCTGTTTTCTTTCCAGGAACCGGCGCGTATTTCTGCAGTGAGACCCTAGGACGGACTCTACGCTTTCGGCTTCGATGGAGTCCCGATTTTGCTCTTTCCAGGGAAACAGTGGCAGGGTGTGTGCTGCTTGTGGATTCCAGAGGATATGCCTGGCTCATGGGTCCCCGAACATTCCACTGGAGGCTTGGACTGCTTTTAGGAGCTCCCATACCTTCCCTGTCCACACTGTTAGTAAGCAGTTTCACATGTTTGCATTTAGATTCGTAGGCTCAGAACGTATCATCTCTCTCTTTCTCTCTCTCTCTCTCTCTTACACACACACACACACACAGACACACACACACACACACAGTGTACACTGACATACTCAATCACATTCACACACTGTTCCTTGCTCTGAGCCGGTAACAACGTTTCCTCCTCCAGAGACTTTGAGATAGAGCGAGTGATCCGTGGGCACCATTCATCCTTGCTCGTGCCTCGCCAGTCTGGCTAGCTTGTTCTGGAAGGGGCTTAAGAGGAACAAACCCCAGCTGTGCTTCTGGCTGGGACTCAAGCCCCCCCCTTCTGGGCCCTAACGCCTCCAGCTTCTTTGTGGACCGGACTTGACTCTTCAGGCACCTGGGAACCCACTATTTCATTCTATTTTGGGACAAGAAAAAGGGGCTCTTTGAAGCCACTTCCTGCCTTCCCCTCAAGTAGGATCTCCAGCCTGCAGTGATTGCCTAGTCCTTCTTTGCCCAAGAAGCCTTTCCTCTGTGCCTGGGAAATGCAACCTTCTCCTGGGAGCATGATAGGGTGTTGGTGCTGAAAGAACCAAGCAGTGACCCTTCTTGCAGCTGCCATGTTTTGGTGAGGGGTTCTGGGGGTCCTGCTGCTTTAGGGGCACATACTTCCACTTCCTGATTCGCTACTGTGAGCTAGTCAGATGCTTAGAAGGGGAACAAGCTTCAAAGTGAAAGTGGGCACATTACCGGAATAGAGCTGGGGAGAGTACTGGATTCTTTTCCACCCCAGGCAGACTGGTGAGAAGCCAGGCTTGGACCTGTCCTCTGCTCCTAGCTTGCAGACCAGCTCTAAACTCAGAACAGCATGCATACCACCCCCCTCCCCACCCCACCATCTGCTCTCTAAGGCCCCTGGGCTTCCTGCAGGGTCCAGACCAATGTGACTGGGCTTGGGCTTTTATCTGTCCTGATCCTGGGTTTGTCCTGACCAATGTAAGTGTCGCCCAATAAAACCTTCTATGACCCCCCACCAGCCAACCCCCCCACCCCAGTGTGCCCTTTCCTTCTTGACTTTCTCGCAGTTCTGGGTAAATATTGATTTGCCCCCAGTTTACCTTCTCCTTTACTGGCCATTTGCAGACTCAGAAACTAGCCTCTGTAGGGACTTGATTTTTCTGTTATTTTCTGGCCCTTTCACTTACCCCTCTTCCTCCCTCCAAGTGGCATTGTAAAACTCACAGTGACAAAGACACAGGGTAGGGTTTGAGGCCCCAGTTCCTGGGGACTTGAAGGAGGTTTTACATACGGGTCAGACACGGCTGGAGGCCAAGGTCAAGTTGAAAGTTGCAGTCTAGCCAGCATGAGAACTGCCATGCAAGCGTGGAGACCCAGGCGGCTGCAAAAGGCCCACTGCCCACATCCCCTCACTCTTATTTTCTCTCTCTTTCTAAAATTCTCGGCTCTGACTCTGTGTGGCTGCCTGGAATTTTTTGCTGCCTTGGTGGGGTTTTTGGGGCTGTGTTTACCGACTCTTCTCCTCTGCCTCTGCCCTGCTCAGCCGGGGCTTTGAGCCTCTTTGGTTTCCCAGCCAGACCCGGAAAAATGAAAACACAGCTTGGGGAGCCCCCACCAGCCGGCGCCTGTGCCAGTTCACCTCTGGCCATGGCGGCAGCTGCCGGTGCACAAGGCGGCCAAAGCCAGCTCCACAATCTTCCCTCCCCCTCCCACTTTACCAGAGCTCCAAACCCTGCGTGCAGAGGAAGGGCCTCAGCTCCACAGACGACTGGGTCCCTCCTCACCGAAAATGGTGAGACAAGATTTCATCTTGTCCGCTGAGGAGCCACAAGCAGGTTTGTCTGGAAGGGATGGTACTGGGGGAAGGCTTTGGATTGTATCTCAAATTAAGCTTTGCCACTTAAATGTGGCGCTTTCACCAAGGAAGAGCTTGGGGCCTGAATTATTGAGATTTATGGTGCACCTTTAGTGATCAAATTTGTCTGGACATTTTCTTAGTTCCCCACGTGTCCCTATCATTAAAAAAAACAAAAACAAAAAACCCCTCTCAAGACATGATTACTTAGAGGAGACACCCTGCTTGTTCTCTTCTTGTCTTGGATCTCAATCTATATTTTATTTTTCTACCAACCATACCCCCGCTACCTTTAAATGCCTGCGTGTCCTGTTAGTATTGATTGTAGTCACCAATTAGTGGAGGTGGTTTATAGAAGTGGAACAAGCTCTGGGAATAATTTTGGGTCTGAGTTTCAGAATTTCTACTCACTTTGAAGAAAGAATAACCTTCCTTCCCCGTCCGTCTTCTGCTGAGGGAGATAAGACATGTATTAATGGTTCCCAATATGATTTCTTTCCCTGCCAGGCAGTCAACAAACTGACTTGCTGTGGCAAAAGAAAGGTTGGAGGGCAATGAAGACAAGTGTGCTCTGGGAAGCAAGCACAGACCCTCCTAGCATTTTTCCTTTTTTCCCAACAGCAAGGTCAAGATTTGCTTGCTTGCCAAGGTAGTGGGTCCCGACCTGCTGAGCTGTCTGTCCTTCTGAATTTTTTGTTCTTCAAGCTCAGAAATTCCTATAGGATTGCACGGAGGCACCACCAACCTTACAATTTTATATCCTCAGACTCCTCATGGGGAAAGCCAGGGCACCCACTAGGATCGGGTGGCAGCAGTGGCACCTTGAGCATGACAGCCAAGCAGAGGGCTGCATGAGCAGAGGTGGGGGAGGTGGGAGAGGCTGCAGTCACTTCCCAGGTACTGTCTGGTGTACCCACATTTCTCCCAGGACCCCTGAGAGGGCAGCGCAGGCAGGACTGGAGGGTGGTTTCTGCAGTAAGCCCTTTGTTTAAGGAGTTGCCAGAGCCTTTCTCAGTGCTCCAAAATGTCTTGGCTGACAAGGCTTCTTACTTCCTGGGGTAGGCCAGGGTGCCTTGCAGGGCTTGGCTGCCCCAAAACCTCTCACTGAAGAAGAGACTGTGGCTGGGTTTTTCTGGGTCGGGGACTGGATGCCAGCCTGGCCCATGGGGCTCTGGGCTTCCAGGGTTGGAGGAGAAAAGGACAAAGGGAAACCAGGTTTTCACTGAGTTTGATTTTCATTAGCAAATGAAATTTACCTGCTCTCACTTTAACTCAGAGGAGGCTGTCAGCACTGCTCCCTGGCACTATTTCTTTGCATCCATCCAGCATTAGGATAAACATTCCTTGGTTGGTTCTAAAGATACTTTGTATTTCAGGATATTCATGTGTTTTTAATGTATCCAAGCAGCTTTACAAGCCAGTTTTGCAGAACATCTTAACCCTCTCTCTCCCAACCTAGGTGGGCTGGGACACAGATAATGGCAAAGGAAGAAAGATCCAGAGGAAAAACCGGTTGAGGGGCTGAGGAGAGAGAAAGAGAGAAGATGAAACCGTCAAACAGTGTAGCACCTCTGAAGCCAAACTTGAGCAGATCAGTTGAGAACCGAGCAAGTGGGGGACTGCACTACTTACAGAGGGCATTTTGGGTGTCCCATCAGGGAAGCTGTACCCTCTTTCTTAGGGAAAAGGGTAAATCCTGAGACCTGGGCTGAAGTTGGCCAGGGGACAGGGAAACGGCCGGTTGATCGAGTCACTGATTCAAACTTTTGTTCGAGATTTCTGTGCATTTGAAACAATAATAAGTCAGTAAACGGCTCAAGGCTGTGGGGATAGTTTCGGGTTATGGTCACTGTGGTGACCAAATGCTAGCATGGTGAAAGTGGAAGTGTAAGGAAGACCCACAGGGACCCCCACTTTGCCTTTAAGATCCCTTCACGAGGTGGATCTCAAGAACAGCAGGTTTTCAGAGGAGCCCCTCTCCTGCTGCCTATAGGGTTTTTTGTTTTTGTTTTTTTCAGGTACCACAAAGCCAGTAGTGCATAGGGCCTCAGAAAAGACGGCAGGAGCTCAAGGAAGACTCCAGTTTGTACAGCCCTGCCCTGTTTCCCTCAGAGAGTCCCTGAGCAAGGAGACCCCCACACCATACACACCATTTTAGAACAACCAGGTTCCAGACTCCCATGAGGAGCATTCCCCTAGCCAGCCACGCGTGGACTCCCCAGGACTGGCGCAAACTCCGGCCTCCAAGACTCGGCTCTGGGAGGCCTAAGTGACTCGGAAGCCGGCGGCCGGCCGCGGCAGCGGCGGTGGTGGTGAGAGAGCTCTCTTCCCAGACAGTGCCACTGCTCACTCTTCACTGGAGCTGGAAACAGTCTTCGCAGAAAGGACCGGAGCGAGGGTTAGAAGCAGAGGGAGCTTGGAGAAGGGCTCCGCCGGAAGGAGGAAACGCCTTCTCGCTGTGCGCGGCCAGCTCGCGGGGCACACAGGCTTGTTGGACTGCGGAACCCGCGCCACCCAAGGAGTGACCTGCAGGTCACTCAGCCGGGGCGCTGGGCAAGCGCGGAACGGCCCGGGGAATTCTGTGCGGCTGCGACGTGAAAAGGACGAGGGGTCTCTGTACCCGACGCTGTCACTGACTGAAAGGAATTTTACCCGCGGACGCCAGCCCCCACCCTAGCTTGATGCTCACGCCCGCAACAAAACAGGAAACCAGCAATGGGCAGTGCATTCTTTAAGTCAACAAATACATTGAAGATGTCGAGCATTTGAAGGAAGTAGGGGGTTTGCACATAAGCCTGGTCCCGCCGGTCTCGGCTTTCTCGCTGAGAAAGCGGCGCAGGCAGCCAGGCGGCCTGGGCCCGCGGGAGTCCATCTAGCCCTAAGACGCCGAAGAACTCCCGCGGCCCTGTTCCCAGCTGCGAATTCTTAATGCACAACGCGACGGAGGGAAGGAAATTCATCAGCGCAGCGGCGAGGCAGGGGAACTCAGGACCCCTTCAAGTACACACTGAGGTGTGATCAGAGTTTTATGGGTACGTTATATGCTGTAATCATAACGATGTATGTGCCTTGATATGCACTCACATCCACGCATCAAACGTGCATATCCACACACAGTGAATAAGCACATGCAATGTCATGTGGGCGAAATACAGGCATCATACCCAGCCCTACGAAAAACATTCACCCTGTCTGACCAGCCTGGTGACATACTTCGCTGGCGCATCTCCTTACTCATTCTAACTTTTCCGACCCCTCACCAGACCTTCTCCTGTGGCTTTGTCAATACACCTGTCCCCCGTGGAAGGTGAGTCCTGGACTGCCGTTGCCCGGTTGGCCTGTTCTCCCCAGAACCTCCGGCTGGCTCCGGGGACCCTCGCTGAGCAGGTCTGGAGCATCCGACACTGATCAAGGAGCAGCAGCCGTTCCTTTGTCCCGCGGCTCCAGCTCCGTTCGGCCCAGCTCTCAGAGAAACGAAGCGTTCGGTACGAACTTTTGATACTAGTTTTTATGGGTATTTACACTCTGGCGAGGGGAGCTGAGGACGGAAGCTCCATTAATCGGCCCCAACCTTGGGTTTAGATATTCAGTTTATGGTTTAGGAGAGGGAGTTTGCTGGAAAGAAAGCATCAGGGATGGCTGCTGACTTCAGAGAAATGAAAAGGGAGCTAGGTAGTTTTCTATTTCTGGAAATCAAGAATTAGGAATGGGCAACTACAGGTACTAACCAACAGACCACTTTTTTGGTTTTTGGTAGCCCTTTGGCAGGGATAGTTTTTCTACTGTTGCCCAATACATTTTTTTAAAAATATCTTTTTATTATGGAATTTGTCAAACACACACACAAGCATAACAAACCCCTATATACCCAAATCCTAGTTTCAACCCCATTATAATTTTTTCTCCAGCGTTTTATTACCCACTTCCTCTCTCTCTTTCTCTCCTTAGTATTTAAAATAAATCCCAGATATCGTCGCATCATTTCACCCCCACCATAGGATTTTCAGGATCTGTCAGATTTCAAGATTGAGCAAAAGGACTTGAAATGGGGTTATTGCAATGAAACTCTAGAAAGAACTTGAGGGTTCTCCCAGGAGTAAACTTGACAAAAAAGGGGTTTGAGTTGTGGACCCATCTTGCCTAAAATCTTGTCTCATCTTTCTAAAAAACACCTATGAAAAAGGAAGATTTATGTTATCTTTTTATGTGAGTGAATCGTCCTTTAATAGAAATTTTCTATTGCTGCGTCAGAATTATGGGGGAACACAAAAACATGGCTCAGTCATTGGGATGTCCTAAATTGACATATATTCACTTATTGGTGGGTAAATGACCATATTCCATTTCAGCACAACTCCTCCCCTGGTAGAAACGCAAAAGACATTTTTAATGATTAAACTAGGAAAGTTTGCACTGGATTGATAGCTCATCAGAGCAACCACAGTTTTCAAGAAGAAATTCAATGCGGTGCATTTAAAATATCCCTCCAGCAATAATGGATTTTTTAAAAAGAATGAAAAAAGGTGTTGTGGTCTCTTTTGTTTTAATATGGTAGTCTAATTGACAATGAGCATGATCCTCCCCATCAAACTCTGAAAGTGACTTAACTGAAAGCCTTGGCAATTTCAGAAAGCAAAAAGGTAGAAACAGAAAATAGCACACTTGAATTTGACAAGTTTTACATTACCCGTCTGCTTAATAAATTCTAACCCCATTTGTCTGAGTGGATACTTATCATCTTTTCTATGGCAGTATTTTGTATTTGGGTTGTTTGTGGTTCCTTAATTTTTTTGAGTGGTGATTAAATATCTGGGATGTTTTTCCACTAAGCATGTAAATTCTCATGGTATTAGAAAAGAGCTATTTGATGAAACTCAGAAGGGGTATGTAAATTAAACAAGAAAAGAAAGTGTGTGTACATTTTATAATAACCTCGAATGATTCCAACTGTATTCTGCAGAAGCCATGGAAATGCTGTCCTTGAGCTCCCTGCCCACTGTATGTGGGGTATCACCAAGATCGACCCCTACCAAACCTTGGGCACAGTAGTGGGTTCAAGGTTCCCATGTCTCCTGATCCTAAGATGGAGTTCACCGCAGGGGTGAGGGCTCAGGTCAGGGTCAGGGTGGGGACTGCGGAAGTCAGACGATTCAGAGGAAGAGGGAGAGGGGAAGAGAGAAGCTGCAGACAAGCCGGGAGACAAAAGGAAGGGAGAGATGGGAGGGAGAAGAATGGAAGCAATGAAACTGTAATTCTCTACAAAAAATTTAAGCTACAGAAGCTCAAAGAAGGCCTGTTTTTAAAGCTTAGCAGAAGCCCATTCTCCACTGAAGCCTGTTCTTTGAGGAAGCCTGGCTGGGGGGTAGTGGGTGGGGGTGGTGCCGCTGGCGAGTCTTCCTTGCAGTTTAGGTTCTAAGCCTCCCTGTGATTTCCGTAACTGCACAAAAACAATCTCGGCTTTGAGAATCCAAGCATTGTATTGAGTTAAATGCAGGCTCGACCTTCTGCCTATAGAGAATCCAAACATGTGAATTCTGCTGGTATCAGCTTCGGAGGCAGAGGTTGAGAGCCGAGCTTGAGACAACCCCTCAAGCCTGCTAGCAATTACCTGCTCTCAGCTACTTTTAAAAAGGCCATATTTCTTTACATTTCTAGGATCTAATGTGAGGTTATGTCAGGTCATGGGACCCTAGGCTGGTGCAAAGTAATTTGATGTCACCAAGAGCAAGCAGACTTGTTTGTCACCCAGAGGAATAGAAGTCCCTCTGATTTCTGCTGGGAGCAGAGCAGAGTTGGGTTGGCTGGGGGTGTGGAATCTAGCCAGGGGTCCAGTGGGGTTCTAACCAGGTGAGCTGGGAGGGGCCTTCTGGACTGTGTGTGTGTGTGTGTCCTCTGTCTGTCTGTCTCAGATTGAGAGGTTGAGAGATTGAGTGGGCTGGACACACACCAGCCCACTGGAACTCAGCATGGGACTCAGACCGATCCAGGCCCTTGGATCCCAGGCTCACTGGTGACATGATCCAGGTCTCAGTTTTTCTGAAGTTAAATTTGGTTAGTCCAGCTGCAGTCCTTTCTTCCCCTGGCCCTTACTCACTTCTATTTCAATAGTCTATAGCTTATTAAATAAAACATAAGGGAGTTTTCTTACCTGAGGGAATAAGGTTCATCCAGACATTAGGTGATTGGGGGGAGCACAGAAGGAGCCATAGCCCTTATACCCCTTTGGGAAGCACTTCTGTGTGTGATATGAGATGGCTAATGTCTCAGTGAAGAGCTTCAAGGCATTTGCCTAGAATGGCCTCTTCCCCCATTTCTAGTTCTTCCACTTTTTTTGGGGTGGGCTGTGAGGGGGGGTGTGAAAGCCAAAGAAAGTGTCCCTTGAGCTCATTTGAGAATCAGGGATGGTGCAAACCCTGGAGGAGTATGGGTAGGCAACTTGATGGGTAAAATGAAGAAGGAGGAGCTGCTTCCCAGAGGCCTGGCCAATGCTAGTCCCTGGGACTTGAGCATGACAGGGTGGGGGTCCTCCCACAGAAGGCCTGGAAAGTGTGGGGGCTCCACAGTGTCCTGGGATTCATATACTGAAATGTGGAGCATGGTCCCTTGGCCTTCTATATCATTCCAAAAAGGAATGTCCTGATGCCACTCTTCCTGACAATTCTAGGATGATCTAATGCCACAACTAATAGACTGAGAGAGCCTGGGCAACATGGTGAAACGTGGTCTCTACAGAAAACACAAAAATTAGCCAAGTATGATGGCATGTGCCTGTGGTTCCAGCTACTGGGGAGGCTGAGGTGGGAGGATCACTTGATCCCGGCAAGTCAAGGCTGCAGTGAGCCATGATAGCACCACTATGCTCCAACCTGGGTGAAAGAGTGAGACCATGTCAAAAAAACAAAACAAAACCAAACAAAACAAAAACTGAGAGGAGAGAACTCAGACTCAGCCAAAGTGGTCAGCCAGGAGGCACTTCCCTACAAGGGGGATCCCATTTGAAGCAGGTGAAGAAGCTGCAATGAGCATCTCTGAGGCACATGGGAAGGCCTGCACAGAGTTCTCTATCTTTTGGTCATCAGGTTAAGAAGTGCTGGTGGGGCCAGAGGAGCTCAGTTAAGGAGCCAGCTCCCTATATGTGGGGCTCATTTCCATGGGCTGTGAGAGAGGCCGATCCTCCACAGAAATTAGAATCTAGATGCAAGAAGGCAGCCAGGATCAGGTCTGACCAGGTGGCCTCATGGCAGAGATGGGGAAAATGTCACCTTCCAATCCTGAGAAGCTAGGCCTTGTGCTCACTTAGCTTCTGCAGCAATCTATTGGTCCCCAGAGCCACTCAGTACACTCCAGGAATCTGCCTGCTTTAGGACAAGGAGCCCTGGGAAGGGTTAGATGGGAATCCAGGGATCCTGGGCCTGGTGTGTTCGGTGTCCAGCTATATCTTTCTTGACAAGGTGGAAACGGCGCCTCGGCCCTGGGTGGGAGCCCCGCCCCAGCCCTGCAATCATGCAGGCAGTCGAGTAAGCACTCCACGGCCGACGGGAGGCGGGGAAGAGAGAGGCTTCTCTTCGAGGCCCTTCACCCCCACCCAAGCCTTGCATTGCAGTCGCTGTGGGCGGTGGCAGAGGATGTTCGCTGGACACGCTGCAGTTGCGACCTCTTCCCACTAGATGTCTTCCCAGTTAATCGGAATTGAAGGGCGCGGTTTCTGCTCCCCGGGCCGAGACTCGGTTTCCCTGGCCGCTGTTTGAAGTCTGGTGTTCCTCTGTGAAAGCTGACTTCTTCCTTTTTTTTTTTTTTCTTTCCCCCTAAACTCTCCTTCCCGCCCTGCGCTCTAAATCCTGCCTCTGGAAATCCACCAGAATCAAATGCTGACTCCCTGTGGGCCCGCGCTGGAGCAGCTCATGCCATTGGAATCTTTTTATGACCTTTGATGTGTTTAAATAACATGGCAAGTCTGAGCACACACCTCGGATTAAACTTTAATCGGCTGCAGTCAAGGTCGTCCAGGTGGTAAATGCGTTTCCTCCGACGTCTCCTGGCAGACGCTGCGGGGTCCAAGGTCTGGGGCAGAGCCCTAGGCCACCGCCATACCCTCCTGCCTCTGTCAGTCCTGGGTGGGGGCCAAGCCCAGGGCCACCCCATCGAGCTCCAAAGAGGACTAAGGAAATGGGATCGGAGGTAGACACCCAGGGTGGGCTAATGACCTGAGCACAGTTTTTATAGCTACTAGACAGAATAGTTAAAAATTCCAAGAAGCACTTTCAATTTCCCCTGGCTCCAGAAAGTGGTTGAAGGTCTAGTCATGGTCAGTGCCTTATTGCCTCCTCCCCAAGGCTCTGCTCCCCGAGGAAGAAAGGGGGTGCTGGTAATGATGGCATGCGCCAAATTAGCTGATTGTTTTTAAGGTTGCCAGACCCATTAACTGTAGGCCAGGATCTAGAACCCAGATGCAAGCAGCCCCTCTGTGTGCCAGGCTGCACAAGGTTAGCTCCAGTTTTATCTGGGCTGAGTCACCAAGTTTGAGCCTGTCTTTCTGAGCTGGTAGATCTGTCATGGAGAATTGTCATGGGCAGTGTTTAGGAAAAGCCCCTAAACAGGGCAGCATGGACAGTGAGAGCTACCACTGTGCTTTTAAAAAAGAAGGATCGTACAAAAGGGCTGGAAGTACAGAGAAGTCATCAGTAACAGTGGCTTCCTCTGGGAAGAGATGTTATTTGGAGGATCTGAGTAGATAATTTTTTTCTGTAAAATCTTTTGTATTGTTTGTGAAGTGCACCAATTGCATGTATTAGCTATTGGGGTTATACTTTTCAGAAAACTGGGTACCCTATGTATCTCATGACCAAATATCCCTCTGAGGAATTTCCTTCACACAGAATACCAGACTTGGATTCAGGGGAGAACACTGAAATAAGTTACCCCAAGGCTTGACTTTTAGCCATATGGACATCAACTCAGATTTCCATCCCGTGGGAGAGGTTCTCAGGCGTCTCTCTCCAGGCTTACCCCTAACTTGTAAATGAACATGCCAGCCAAGGACATAAAGCCCCAACCATTTACAAAAGAGAACACTGTTGTCTCAAAACGAATTAAAGCCTGATCTTCACTTTTCCCCCAAGCCCTAAGTGCCTAGGGGTTTGTAGGCAAGGCCCTCAAATGCTCCTCTAGATCAGAGATTCCCACAGCCCCCTTGACATGTATATTTGGTTTATCAATTCTTGTCTTGAAGACACTATCAAGTGTCTTCAAAAGCCACATACTAGACTGGGCTGTTGATCTCTTGACTTAGAGATAACACTATCACTGTCTAAAATTAGTTCTCAAAGTGCTTCTTCATGGCCTTCTGGGGCTGCTAATACACTTTATCTTGATCTTTGTAGTAGTTACACAAATGTATACATTTATAAAAATTCAGTGAACTGGGGGCTTAAAATTTGTATGCTTTGCTATATGTAAGTTATATGGCAATAAAAAAAAATTTAAGTGTTTCCTTCTAACAACCTGTGAAGTTGGTCCCGAGGTTATTATAATCATCTCCGTTTTACAGACAAAGCAACTCAGACTCAAGGGAAGCTAAAGTCCCAGGCCTCCCTGGAAGAAAATAAGCAGCAGCTTCTTCCTCCTGGTCTTGCTGCTTCAATATTCAGCTTTCTTTTCCAAAAGATTTCTCAGGTGGCAGGAGCTGGGTCAGTGTAGAGACGCTCTTTACAGAGAAGTTGTGAGGTGGGAACATGTGGTCTGCATCTTCTTCAAATTCTTTAGTCTTCAGGTAAGAAGAGGGTCAGGGAGAACACGGTGCCCCGAGGGTGTGCCGCCTAGAGGGCCCTACTTGTATGCCTCTAATGAGGAAGATAGCCCTCAGGGCTGGGAACATGTTTTCTTCTCCTTATTCCAGTCCTCCAAGCCCACACGTACTGGAGGCCCAGGAGACCTCTCCAGGTGACCGAACCCTCCCGCTGAAGTCCCCCAATTCTGCCCGACGTTTTCTCCAAAGCATCGACGAGGTGGGGTGTTCAGAAATAACGGTGGCTGCAGTTAGTTGGCCGAGGACATAGAAAGCGGTTGTTATTTATTCCAGGCACCTCAGAAGGTTTCCAAAAATATCTAGCCGAGATGTTTTATTGTCCAGCCTGTCTGCAGCCTGTAATTACGCGTTCAAGATGTTTAATGTGTGCAAATGCATTAACCGCTTTCGCTGGTGAAAACCCTAGCTGGGGGCGGGGTAGAGGTAAGTCTGGAGATAATTATGTCGTACAGTCGCAAACATTATTCCCTTCTTACTGTAAACGGTCCCGGCAACCTTTACGAGAAGCCAGGAAACAACTGAGAGGGACTCTCAGCCTTTAAGCGGGCAAACTGAGATCTTTTTGTTTCTCTCCCGGATTGTTCGAAGTGCCTGTCAGGCGGCTTCGATGCCAGGTTCAGGGGCGCACCAGGGAGAGGGCGCCCCGCAGAGGAGCGCAGCGGAGAGGCCCACCCAGGTCCCCGGTGCCCGCGGCCCTTGGAGTCTGGGCCCTGCGTCTTGGCCAGGCACTGGGTGTCAGCTGAGGCTGGTGGCCTGTAGCCCTCGCGGCCTCGGGCAGTCCTCTTCTTGGGCAGGGTCGGGCACTCCCGCTGTCCAAGGCTCTTCGGCATCCTCCTTCCAGGTTGGTCGCTCTCCCCTGTTCCCCAGACCCGACTCCGAAGCTGCCTGGGGTTGAAATGTGACCGCTAGCCTGACGCCCTGGGCTGGGGAGCAGTTCTCGAAAGGTGCCGACTGAGCCCTTGGCTGGGGTGTGGTGCGGGTTGGCTCTACAAGGCTGACCCAGGGTGAACTCGCTATTTCGGGTCCTGGGTGCTGCGGGGCCAGGAGAACAGCTGGGATGGGGGACCCCCGCCTCCACCCCGGAGCCGTCACGTCCGTGCCCAGTCGCGTCCCCCTCCCGCCTCTCCAATAGCCAAGGCGTGCGCCAGGGCTATCCGGGAACCTTGTAAGGCCTCGTGCTGGCACCCAACCCCACCCGCGACACACGCACCTCGGCCACCTCCTATGCAGTCTGCGGCCTCGCCTGCCAAATAAGTGACCATTGCAGGGACAGAAGGCCAGGCTGGTGGCGGACAGCCTGCGGGACAGAGGCGAGCGTTCATAAGCCAACGGCAGCCCCTCACCCCCCATATTTCCATTTCGCTCAGGCTTTTAGGACAAAATCAGCAAGGCCGCGGAGTGGTGAGGGCGCTCAACCCGGGTGACAGTCTGAGGAGCCGCTGGTTCCGCAATCCTGGGCACGAAACTCCTCAAGGGCGGCCCTCCAGAGGCAGGGGAGAGGCTGCTGCCGGCGCTTGCCCGAGGGCTTCTCGGCGGGAGGTGGGCAGGCTCCCCACGAGTCACTGCCCAGCCCTCAGCGCAACACAGGCCTCTTTTTTCTCTTTCTCTTTAGAAAAAGATGGGATTTTAAAACTCGTTTTAGGTCGCTGATTTGAAACAAAACAAAACCACACTACTGGGCGCTCGTTGCCTGGTGTGGGACACATTTAAAAAAAAATATGTGGGATCCAGGGCGCTTTTTCTGGGGCCTGGCAGCGCTGCTACAGCCCCAGGGCATGGAGAACAGGCGGGTGTGGAGGGATCTGGGAGGATGATGAAACCCCAGGGAGGGAAACGCTCACATAGAGAAGAAAAACAAAACCCACTAGACGTGATTTGTTCCTGCTCCATATGACTCATCTAAAGAGAATCCCTTTGGGCTACAGTTACTGGGGCTTAGGGTCTGGGGACCTCAGCTCCACCGATGGTGGGGGTAGTTCCCTGAAATCTGCACTCCCAATCTCCCCTGTGAGGGTGTAGCTACAAAGTGAATGGGAGAGGAAAAGGCTAGTGGGATTCCTGGGTGGCTGCAGCCCCCAAGTAAACCCCATGCTTTGAGTGCCTCTGCATAACAAAGTTTCTGAGGCCTGCCAGACTTGGAGGGGGGTAGTTAGTTATGCAGCAACTAGACATTTGGGAACAGCAAGACCCTGGCCGGAGGTGCAGACTCAAGATTTCGGGCTCTTTCGCCCCTGGTTTTTCCTATCCCCGTGTCTGCCTTTTTCTCTCCCACCTTTCCGAGAGTCAGGCCTCCAGGGGCAAGTGACTTTGATCTGATGCCCTACCTGGATGGACCAAAGAGACAGGGAAGCTTGAGGACGAGTCTTACTCTTGGTTCAGAATTTCAGACACCTCAGAGGTAGCTACAACTTAAAGCCTGAAAAAATAAACTTTAATCACATTTGGGTGTCCCCCAAGCCTATGGCCTTGAAGGCCTAAAATATGCGATCTTTTAACCCGGAGGTTGCTGGTTGTCTGAGAGGCTAAGCAGAATGAATCTGATCAGGGCCTTCTTTACTCTCCTCCTTCTCTTTTGTTCTGCAGCTCATTATAAAGAGCCTATAGGAACACAGAGAGACCCATGAAGAGTCTCTTGCCACTAGGAGTGACTGCCTGGGACCCAGAGACCAGAAATGGTGAGTGGTTTTTCTTCAAAGGCTGCTTGGGTCCTGGGGCTGGGATTGCCTGTGCATTGAGAGGGCCTCCCTTGCAGCTGCACCCAACCAGGGAAAGAGGTGGAAAGAGTTTTTGAGGGAATCTAGAAGATGGTTAGCAGGGCCACCTGGAAGACCTAGATTTCTCAACTCGACATCTCCTGGAGAAGGAATTCTCTGCTTGGAGTGATCAGTGTCAATTCCAGTTTCCAGATTTTGTTTGCCTGCCTAGGAAAATTGGAGCCTCATTTAAATCTTTTCCTAGAAGTCATATGCTCATTCTCTGGCTTTCTGTTTTCTATTAGCCAGAGACTCACGTAAGATAATCTGGGTTTCTCCCTCCGACCTCTGAAACATGTAATTTGGGGGAGATACTGTATTTAAAATGCCAGTCCCAGTAATGAGCCCAGCTTAGCAGTGTGAGCTCCCACCCTCCCCTTAATGAACAGAGCTGTCGAGAAATAATTTCACTTTGATCTAGTTTGTGACCTAAGTTTTTGGCTTAAAGAAGACTGGGCAGCTAATTGGATTCTTCAGTTGCCTTTAATCTCCACCTCAACACTTGGAACCTGACCAAGCTGAATTAAAACAAGTCTGATAAACAAGATGTAGCTGGCTCCCAGGTTAACAGCAACAAGAAAATCCCCACCACCACTGTGGGGTTTAATGATCACAGCGTGGTTGGCACCTCACAAAAAACATGAGGCTGTAGGCCCGCAGAACCTGCAGCACGGAAGTCTTCAGAATCCTTTCCTCTCCCTCCCAGCCCCCTGGATGTAGCTTAATTAGAAAGAGAAGGAGGGGTAGAGGGAGATGGGGAAGAAAAACTTACAGTTGGTGAAAGAATCAGGGTTGGGGGTTCATCTCAAAGAGAGGCAGGACGTTGAGGAGACTTTGTCCCTGGGAGAGGAAGCAGGCCGAGCCTTTGAGGGCTGGACAGTAAAGATTTGCAATTTGAATTTCCAACTGCCTTTCAAGAATGAGGGGATGCAGGAGGGAAATAGGATATGAGGGGCAGGGTTATGCAGCCTGCTGGGCTGGGAATCATGGATTGTATTTAATCTTTTCAGATGCCAGGGGTTTGTGTTCTAGAAGCAAAGCAGAAGGAGGAAGGAGTCTGCTAGACCTCCCCATTCTTAGTTTGGGGCCTGAGAAGGGATTCTCTTCTACTCCCCTCCAGATGCTCTGCTGCCTAAGTGGCTGGAGGAGTTCTGAGGGAAGGCTTCCTCTAAGGCAGCAGGAGTTTTCTCTAGGCCAGGATTTCTCAAACCTCCGAAATATTGATGTTCTGGGCTGGATGATTAATTCCTTGCCGTGAAGTCTGTCCTGTGTGTTGTAAAATGTTTACCAGTATCTTTGGCCTCTACTTATAGATGCCAGTCGTGCCTACTCCAGTTGTGACAAATCAGAAAAGTCTCCAGAAATTGCCAAATGTCCCCTGGGGGTCAAAATTTGCCCCAACTTAAGAACCACCAGTACAGACCTCTGTGAGGCAGGCATTTCTGGGAAAAAAGGGTAGAGTTTTGTTTGAAATGATTTTTGTGTAGTTTCACAGGGCTACGGGAGCAGGGTGAGGCACTCTTGCTCCTTCTTTGAGCCTCTCCTGCAAGGCAGATCATGAATTCCTTCTCAGGGCTGTCTTGATCTCCTTAATGAGGGTTGTAGCACCTTCAAGCAAGGATGTAGTTTTCAGGGCATATAATCCAAATCTTTAGACACACTAAATCCAGGATAGATGTGTGTGTGTAGTGGGGAGTGGTGAGTGGGTAGGTGTGTATATGGGTCTGCCTGGCTAAGATAAATGCCAGGGAACAGAGATCCAGCCATCACCATTTCCTGCAGCTTTGAAAGCTCTTTCCTTGGCATACTTGGCCTTGAAGTGGGAAATGGCTGGGTTTTTGTAAAATGGTTGTTAAGGTTATCAGGGAATAGAAAGTTTATTACACGTATTGAGGTGAGAGATAGTGCCTAGGATGCTATTAGGCAGATTCTTTTTTAGTTTTTTTATTTTTTTGAGACGAAGTCTCACTCTGTCGCCCAGGCTGGAGTGTAGTGGCTCCATCTTGGCTCACTGCAACCTCTGCCTCCTGGTTGCCAGTGATTCTCCTGCCTCTGTCTCCTGAGTAGCTGGGACTACAGGCGGGTGCCACCACACCTGGCTAATTTTTTGTGTTTTTAGTAGAGCTAGGGTTTCTCCGTGTTAGCTAGGATGGTCTGGATCTCCTGACTTTGTGATCTGCCCACCTTGGCCTCCCAAAGTGCTGGGATTACAGGCCTGAGCCACCGCGCCGCCAGGCCTGTTAGGCAGATTCTTATGCAGGAGGTGGTCGTGCAGCTGCTACCATCTCTTCCCTCTAGCTTTGACTCTCAGCAACCTCCTCTCACATAGGCTTTCTGGAAATTGTTAAGATCCTGGAAATTAGGAGTTTGACATAATTTATTGAACACTTGGTAATACTATTATAATGTTGATAGAAAATATTTTAAAAATAAGAATTTTATCACAATCCAGACATCTCAACCAGATCCATCCATTCTTTCTTCTTTCTCTTTCTTTTCTTTTTCTCTTTTCTCTTTCTTTTTTTCCTCTCCCTCTTTCCTTCCCTCCCTCCCTTTCTTTTGCCCTTTCATTTTCTTTCCCGAATGTGTTCACATAGAACACAAATGAAGAATGGTAAAGAGGAAGAGAAACTGATTAATTGACAAGGACAGTTCTATCAAGTTTGAATTACAATAATAGCGATAACAATAAGGTTAAGTTGTGTGACCCTTATATATATTTTTCACCTCTAGAGTGGGTTATAGCCATTTAGGGCTAGGCACATTTAGGTGTCAGCATCTCCAGATGAATTAAGGTTTAGGTATTTGACTAAAATCACTGGTTGAGTGCATACAGAGTGTTCATCACTTTACAAATATTAACTCATTTAATCTGCTGAACACCCTTAGGAACTATTATAATCATCTCACAAATGGTGAAACAGAGGCATGGAAAGGTTAAGTAGCTTGCCCAAGGTCATCCAGCTACTAAGGGACAACACTAGGATTGGACTGTGGTGTTGGATTTAGGGTCCATATTTTCAATGACTAATTTCTGCTGCCACTTGTTAATATGCTGGGTAGGGACAGTGGCCCAGGGGACAGCTATTGGGGAGGTGGCATCTCTAAGGATGTAGCCACTGCTTTAGAAGCCTTGCTCTCAGCTTTGGGGTCAGATTCCTTGTCCACAGTGTGTCTATTAACATAAGCTTTTCTGATCATTGAAAGTAAGTTATGGGAAATGTAATATATATCTGCAGTATTTACTACCCTGGGAATATGGGAAACATAATGAAGAAGGGAAGGTTGTAATTGTAGAAAAACCTCAATTCTAGGAACAGAAATCAGTGACAGCCAGAGGCGTTCTCCCCAGGTTTCCGGCCCTGCTGGTGGCCCCTCCACCAGGCTCCATACAGGCAGGAACCCCTGGAAGAGGAAAGGGGCCTGTTATGGGAGTCATCAACCTGTCACCACAGCTAGGGTGAATATGGCCTCTGAGTTGGGGGGAAGGGGGGAGGTTTACTCTTTAGCACCACCAGCTACAGGATGAGGAGGAGCTGTGGAGGGTGGGGTGGGGAGGGGAGGGTGGAGGAGGAGCTGGCCTTCTCTATCCACAGCCCACAGCCTCCTCAGAGCAGACACTGAGCCAGGAACGTGCAGTGCTGCGGCGCTAGGCCCTGGCCCCACTTGGCACTAAGATGAGCATGGTGGTCCTTACCCTCAGGCAGCCTTCACATCTTTGAGTGTGCATGCATGTGTGGGTTTGCTTGTGAGGGAAACATGGAGGGTGACACAGCTACATAAATGATTGCAACAAAGGCTGAGATAAGAACCTAGGGATGGAGCAGTATGAACCAGAGGTGCCAAGAGGTGTGGGGTGTCTGGGTCTGGTTGAGGGTGGGCAGCAAGGAAGCTGAGATAATGACCTGGGCAGGGGGAGACAGGGACCATCTTAGGTGGAGATGCAAGGAGGAAGCTGGAAACAAGCTCTGGTGGTTGGGCTAGAGGGCAAGGGAGGGTAAAGGAGGCACTGTCTGGCACCTACCAGGTGCTGCGCTTTGCAGGGATAATTTCATCGAACCCTCACAATATCCCCATGTGGTGGGTACTGGTGTTATGCTAATTTTACAGATGAAGAAACAGACAGAGAGGGTCAGTGACTTGGGCAAGGCCATGGCTGGGTGGCAGAGAGCCCCTGTGAGCTGCTCTGAACCTGTCCATAGGAGGAAGCCCAGCATCTGCAGTGAAGCCCAGGTAAAGGGAAAATTTAGTGGGCGGCTTTGATTTTGATTTGTGGCCTTGCTTGCTTTAAGAAGGTTCTCGTAAGAAAAAGCTGCACTAGTCTTTTATTTCTGTATTTCCCCCGTGCCATTGCCAGCCCCATCTTAGAAAATATCCGTGAGTAATGAGAAGTCCCCCTCCTCCCCGGGGTGAGTGAGAGGGCACCATCGCTCGAGCAAGGGCCCAAAGGCGCAGGATGCACGGACCAAGGGACGCACCGCTGGACTGACCTGGTGGGGCCGGCGGGGACTGGCCGCGACCGCGAGAAACCGCAGCCCTTCAAAGGAGGCCGGGCGGCGGGGCCGGCCAAGGTGCAGCGAGTCCTCCTCCCGACCTGGCCGTGTCCTCGGAGACGGAATTCTCTCGCGGCTTCTGGTTTGCAGAGCCCTTCGGGATGCGGCGGGACCCGACCCGCGCGGCCTCAGCCCAGTGCAAAGCGTGATCCACCCTCTTCCGCTCAGCCTCAGTGGGAGGAACCCGGGGCTTTGCGCCCCTAACCAGCAGCATGACCCTCGTGGTCAGGGAACTTCTCATCTGTGGAGAAAGCTTAAGAATGACACCACTGATAGGCGCATACGTGCTTGCCTGCCCAAAGGATACGAACAAACGAGATCATGTTCTCCATGAGCATGCATTTAATGCCCACCCACTACATGACAGGTGCTGTGCCAGACACTTCTCTTTTCATTCTAAAATACTAATTTTGCATCGTGTCCTTTTGGATACACTTCATTGAAATACTGTGTACAAAACTGCAAAAGTCGTAAGATCATCTAATACCAACAAATATTTTCTTCAACACATAAATGATTCTGTAAAACTTACTGGCAGTGTGTGAGAGCATTGTACACTGCAGGAAAGCGTTGTCAGTAACAGGCCTGTTCTCTACACTACCTGCTGCTGAGCTGGTATGGATTTATCTGAGTACTTGCTTCTCCTGGGACTGGAGATGGGTTTTCTGCTGCACTCTGTCCCCGAACATCCAGGCTACCTCCTGTGATCTCTGTGGAACTCCTCCGTGGAATCAGGGGGCTGGCCTTCACACTAAAGATCCTTCTTCCTGTGACTGAGGAGAGTGGCTTGGGTGTATTTCAGAAATAATAGGACATAATTTGAGTGTGGCTTCTTGTATTTATGATTACTAACACAAATGTTAACACACATTCATGATATATGTTTGAAGGTGAATGTCTTCATCAGATGTGCTGGAAGAAATGTGAGGCCTGTGACTTATCATGAAACCCCAAGAAGGTTTCACTACTTTACCAACTGAAAAGTTCTGATAGGTGGCTTTAGAGAAGAGCGTTTCTTCCTGTGCAAATAAAATCTTACTGAGCAGTCTTTTAAAATACCACTGAGTAGTAGGTTTGACGGTCCAGCCTAATTGTTATAATGTGTTGCCATGAATTCCAACCTAAAAATTAACAGTAGGAGGTGTAGATCTCTAAGGAGTTTTCTCCCTACACATTTATCCTCTCTGAAGACAGATGATTGGGTAAAGGTCCAACCTTCCTTCCTGGGCTCCCTGACCTGGAGCTGCACCAGGGCAGCCCCTAGGGCAACCTCTTCAGAAATCAGAATCCTCATCAGCAGACCTGAGTCCTTCAGTCCTTCAGAAGACCAGCACCTTCCCAAGAGTTTTTTTGTTGTTTTTGTTTTTTTGAGACAGAGTTTCACTCTTGTTGGCCAGGCTGGAGTGCAATGGTGAGATCTCAGCTCACCGCAACCTCTGCCTCCTGGGTTCAAGCAATTCTCCTGCCTTAGCCTCCTGAGTAGCTGGGACTACAGGCATGACACCATGCCAGGCTAATTTTGTATTTTTAGCAGAAACGGGATTTCTCCATGTTGGTCAGGCTGGTCTCGAACTCCTGACCTCAGGTGATCTGCCTGCCTTGGCCTCCCAAAGTGCTGGGATTACCGGCATAAGCCACGATGCCGGGCCCCAAGGGGGTTAAATGTTCTCAGAACAAAGGCAGTGTTAGGTAGAGAAAAAGATGGAGTAACAATTCCTTCCATATGAGTTCCTAATCAGTTTTTGAAGAAATAGTGTGGCAAGTTAATGCCCGCATCATCCCAAAGTAACAGTCGATTTACAATTGACAAAGCACTGGCCATTTCTCCATGTTCAGTGGGGTTGATAGGAAGACTTCCCTGGGTTTTGTGTGTTTGTTTTTGTAATGATGGAAGGGTACTGAGTGCAAAGATCCTTTGGTATTTTGAATGCAAGGTGACTGTCTTTGGCTTTGGAGTTACACACCTCTAGATTGAGTCCCCACTCTGCCACCTATTTGCTTTGTGACCTGGGGCAAGTCTGTTTATATATTTCTAAACTTTAACTTCCTTAACTTGAAAACGGGTGTAACAATATCACCTAGTTAGCCCGCAAGGCTGTTGTGCAGTTTGATTTCTATGCTGCAAATAAAGCACTTAGCTCAGTGCCTAAAGTAATGTAGATGCGACACTAGTAAGCTTTCATATATATTATCAATATTGTTATATAGACATGGCAGAAAAAATTTATTCTGATTTTATAGTTGATAAAGCTGTATGGAACTACTGATATTTACATAGGCACAGATGAACCTCAAAAATATTATGCTAAGTGAAAGAAGCCAGGCCCAACCGACTACTGTTGTGTGATTATATCTATTTAAAATGTCCAGAAAAGGTAAATTTATGGAGACAGAACATTAGTGGTTGCCTCAAGCTGGAGAAGGGAAGGGGAATTAAAAAAAAATAAGAGATCTTATGGGTTGGGAAAATGAAAATATTCTGAAATGGATTTTTCGTGATGGTTGCACCACTTGGTAAAGCTACTAAAAATCATCGTTTTGTATACCTGAAGCGGGTAACTGTTATGATGTATATAACATATACATCAATAAAGTTGTTTTAAAAACCCAAAATATCACAGGAGAAGAGGGGGAATAGAATGTAGGTTTCCTGTTAGGTGTTCTTTAGACTCTGGTACCTCTCATTCGGTAGGAGAGAGGAGGCAAACAGCAAGGGAGGAGCTGTGGTTAGAATCTCCATGAAATAAGGGATAGAACTAAGACAATTAAGTGAATGTGGAGGTGGTAGTTTCCTAAAGAGGGAAGAATGGAGATGAATAAACTTTTGGGGAAGTGTAAAAGACTGAGTAATAATTGTGGCTTTTATTAAACTCTCAATGCATGCCCAGGCACTGTTCTAAAAGTTTTCTGCATAACATATAAAATGAGTAGTGTTATTATCTTCATTTTTGAGATGATGACCTTGAAGCATAAAGAATGTAAATACCTTGATCATAGTCATAAACTAATATATGACAGGGTCAGGATTTGAACCCAAGTAGCTTGTTCCAAAGCTCCTGAATTTTACCCCAATGCTATTAATACATATAAAAAGGAGGAGAGGAATGTCAGGGTTCTGGGCAAAAATCTGGAGTTATGTTGTGTGGGTATGTGAGCCTGGAACATTCTGTGACTTTGCTTTAAAAATGTGATGTTGTTTTATGTATAAATATGAACCCCACCAAATATGTTGCCCCGGGGGTGGATTTGCTCCACCACCTCTTGCTGCTGGAAATCCTTTTTGAATATGAATATTTAAAAATGCCAGACAACCCCATTCACTTCTGTATTTGAAATGTGGCTATGCTCATTTCCCAGAGTATGAACTGAGCTCACGTTTTTGGGACAACATTCAGATTGATTTAAACAATCCCAGAATCACCTGGACCATGTTCCAAGCTCCATCCCCCCTCCCCCAGCCTCATTCCGGGTCCCTCCATCAGCCTTGTGCCCTTCGCCCCATTCCTGTTCCTCTTTATGTTTCCGATGCATTTTCTCCATAAAATAGGGAGTCTTTCTTGATAGAATAGAACAATTACGCTTTAAAGATCCACTCTTTCCGTTTGCTGCATTGAGGAAAAATATGTGTGCAGCTAGAAGAAAAAATAGGCCATATCTACATAGAACTTGAAAAGTAATGGATTAAAAATTTCAATGCTACCAAGGCCCAAAAAATATTGCACTATTTTTTTCATTTAAATTGTGTGAATAGATTAAATGAAAGTAATATTCTCATTTCTTTCATTATTTTGCTTTAAGGAATTTAAAACTGTTTGCATATATAAAACAGCCAGTTTGTAAGTTTAAGTGAAAGGAATGCAGATTTCTTGGATGCTGTACAGGGAGGGAAAGAGGTTGAAGGGAAAATTAACATAGTAATGAAAAGATTAGAGAAAAGTGGTCAAGCCATCACATTCTGGTGGCCTTGAGATGGGGAAGAGGTATAATTTTTAAAAACCTTTATTGTTTTGTGTGGGAGGAAATACAAAACTAATACATGTTCATTGGAAAAGATAATCAGTTTTTGAAGAAATAGTGTGGCAAGTTAATGTCCCATAGACCCCCATCATCCCAAAGTAACAGTCGAATGCATATTCCTCTATATCTATGTGCATATAAAATATACATATATTTCCTATATAACTATCCATGAAATTAAGTTGCTAATCATATCTGATTGGTTGCAGGCATTTCCTTACAACTTCTTTATTTTTATCAATGTGGAATCATATTACACAAACTATTCTTTTTTGCAATTTATCCTTTGCCGTTTAAAATAAGTTTGCCTGTGAGCGCACAGATCTCCTCTGAATATAGACTATTCCTTTATATGAATGCTCATCATTTTATTTAACCATCATTTTATTTATACATTGATGACTGTTAGCTATTTCCACTTCTTCTTATCACTAAAATAATTTAGTAAATATTCTTGAATGCATTCATTCGGGAATATTTACTAGATCATTTTAGTGATAATGAAAAATATGCAAATTTTCAGAAGTGAGATTTCAGGGACAAACCGAATAATAACTGTGAATTCAGAAATGTCAATATTGCCATCAAAAAGGTTTTGCAGTTTCGCTTTTTTGTTTGTTTAAACGTTTCACCAATGGTTTGAGGGTGACAGTGTCCTTTCACGATGTTTTCCGTCCTCAAATTTCTTTTACACAACGTGAATTATATTGAAATTGGGCTTCTTTAAACTTCATAGAGCTTCGCCTCAGTGGAGGGCAGCCTGGAATAGGTAAGGGGGTTTCGCAACGACACCAAGTCGGGGAGTATTAGGTGTCGGAGGGGAATGCCAGGTCGGGGAGAGGGTCCCCAGGGGCTGGGGTGTCTGCAGGGCTCCCTGTAACTCAGAGCGGCCGGACACCGCCGCCCGAAGCCCGCGCTTTCCTCAGCAGAGAGAGAATCCATTTTTAACCCCAGGCAGGAATGGGCTGGGACACCAGTCCACCGCTCCTAGCGGGTCAAATTTCCCCCCTACAGATCCAAAACATTCGCTTTGGGGGGTTCCCTCCGTGGTGCGCAAAACTGGGAAGCCGCGCGCCCTGGGGTTTCTTGGCGGCAGCGGCCGTGCTCACAGCCCGAGCCGCAGGAGCCGCGTCATCCCGCACTTGCTGGCGCCTGGGAGTTTGCAGTTTGCAGAGCCCGTGGAGGCCACCGCCGAGAGTGCGCGCCTCCGTGCCCTGACGGCCTCTCCTTCCTCGGATCTGAGCCAGAGCCCCTAATCTGCAGGCCTCAGCAGAACCTGTCCCCAGCTTGGAGAGTCCCTCGCGCTCATCTAGCTCCAGGTCCGTGGGCGACTCGTGCTGCTCAGAGCCCCGGGTTTGTGGAGACCCACAGCGGGCGCTCAAGCTTGTGGGCATCTCAGAAATGCAGGGGAAGCCGGGGACACTGAAGTCGGAGTGGTTGCAGTGAGGCTGAGGATCTCAGATGGAGAGCCCCAGCCCTGGCCAGTACCTAGGGACCTCTGCGTGGGGGACACTGCCCCCCCTCCAAAGGTTCCCACCTAGCTGGTCTCTTCCTTGGGTCAGTGGACTGCAGATGACCCCAATTGGCTAGTAGGCAATTTCTGTCCTAGAGTCATTTTTGGCCAATATAGAATTTCATAATTCAAATTAGTTGCCAACACGTAGAAACACTTGGAAATGAAATATCTAACAATGATATCAGCTGGAACTAAGATTCTGTGACCCAGTCTTCTCAATTCCCAAATGTGACCATGGCCATTTCTCTCATTTCTGTTGTATTTCTGTTACCAGCCCACTCCTGTAGGCACTGGTGTGTGTCCCCGTTGGAGTCACAGAATACCATAGTGGGGGCACCCTGAAAAATAGTTCCCTTTACCTCCCACTGATATTTGATGCTGTGAATTGGTCAAGGGTACCCAGGGTGTGGCAGAGGTGGTATTGACACTTTATTCACTGATGAGAGCCCAAGAGGGCAGAGACTTCTGCAGGACCACCCAGCCAGACAGCGGCAGGGGCAAGCCTAGAGCCCATGTTTCTCACCACTAGCTGCTTCTCCTGACCACACAGGGGCCTCAGTAAAACACAGCCTATGACCGGAAATGTTGCATATGACCCTTGCTTGGGCTCTGGGTTTTGACCTAACACCCAGTCATTGGTCAGACCAGCTGAGTTTCCACTGCCTCTGTCTGTAGCTATAGAATGGAGGGAGTCCATGAGGGCTGGCTTGTGTCTTGCTGTCAGCTTTCAGGTTCTGAGGTCTTGCCTTAGAAACAACTGCACCGAACTGCGGGCAGATATTGCTTATCCTCTTGCATAGTCTAAAATACACCTGACCATACTACAGCAATTGTATTTGAACTGATCCAATCCCATTGGAAATCAGTGCATCTAGCTATCAGGGGAATGTTTCCCAAACCTTCATACTTGCCACCTCCAGGGTAAAGGAAGACTGGAAAAGTAACAGCCGTGTCACTTGCCAGCCCTGTCACAGTTCTGAGTTATGTCCCTCATTTTTCTTTTTTCTTTTCAGACAGAGTTTTGCTCTGTTGCCCAGGCTGGAGTGCAGTGATGCGATCTCAGCTCCCTGCAACCTTCTCCTCCTGGGTTCAAGGCATCCTTCAGCCTCAGCCTCCCCAGTAACTGGGACTACAGGCATGTGCCACCACACCAGCCTAGTTTTTGTTATTTTTAGTAGAGAGGGGTTTCACCATATTGGCTAGGCTGGTCTGGAGCTCCTTACCTCATGATCCACCCACCTTGGCCTCCCAAAGGGCTGGGATTACAGGCGTAAGCCACCACACCAGGACTGTCCCCTACTTTTCACTTGGGAGCCAGAAAGAAGTGGCTACGCTAGCAGAAGCCCCTAGGGGTGGAAACTACCTATCTTAAAACCAGTACAGGGAAATCCAGTGGAGGGAAATGAATGGCTGGAGATAATAACCAGTGTGGGGAAAAGAAGTACTTCTGAAATGGCTTCTTATTTTACTTGGGAGCATTCCCTACCCAAGACTAAAGCATGCAAAGCAGGCCAGAGACTTTGATGTTACCCCTTAAGGAAATGAAAGTTTGAAGCATTTATGTTAACACATGGAATATCTATCTGTGACTACATTAGCTCTTCAGACGTATCTTCTTACCTCCCTAAGAGCAAGTGAACAGCTTGCAAAAGCTACAGTTTCTCTGGGAGAAACTCAATTTGGATTTGAAATCAAGAAGGCTTAACAACACCCACTCTATATGAAATTACCACCCCATTTTAATAAGGTCCAAGATGTTTAATAGCTCACTTAAGGTCTTACAGCAAATTGGGAGCAGAAATAGAAGAGGCAACTGTTTTTCTCATTTGGTTTCCTGAGAAAGGCTTGTTCATTTTCATTCTATCTCTAGAAAAGCGTTTTATTTGTCCTCTTCACAATCCCTCTTTAATATCTCACTGAGAAGTTATCACTGTGCAGGTAAAATAATTTCTTTTTAAAGTGGCATATTGTACACATACAAATAATTGGGTCTGCCTGCCTGGAAAAAGGTTCAGCTGCCTGCCTGGAAAAAGGTTTACTGTAGCCTACAGTTCTATGAAGACGTATTATTTGTCAGTGAAAAATATCATATATGAACACACATGTATATACCCCTTTATCACAACTCAGAAAGACTTGGGAAACACATTTTCTTCTTCTCTTTCTCTCTCATTTGGAAAACATGGCCCCTTCATTTCCCATTCTCTTTTAGACCTTCAGTCCTTGTGACCTGTTCTCTTTACCTTTATGTTTGCAAGGCACAGTACGGCACAGACATACCATATTCTCATTACCTACAGGCCAAGAACTTCGTCTCAGATACTTGTGCTCGTGAAGAATAGCTCTGGCTTCCAGTCTTAGAAAACAAAATAGCCAGGCCTTAAACAAGATAAAAGTTTATAGTTTTCCACCCAAAAGCCTGGACAGAAGCTCCAGGGCTGGTGTGATGCTTCATGATGTCAGAGATCTGAGCTGCTTCACCTTGTTTCTCTGCCTTATCCAAGCCTGGGATGTCAGTAGACAAGCTCCAGACAGCAGGATGAAGGAATGATAAAGAAAACCATTGGCCAGATGTGGTGGCTCAGGCCTGTAATCCCAGCACTTTGGGAGACTGAGGTGGGTGGATTACTTGAAGTCAGGAGTTCAAGACCAGTCTGGCCAACATGGCAAAACCCCATCTGTACTAAAAATATAAAAATTAGCTGGATGTTGTGACATGTGCCTTTAGTCCCAGCTACTCAGGAGGCTGAGGCAGGAGAATCACTTGAACTGGGGAGGCAGAGGTTGCAGTGGGCCAAGATTGTGCCACTGCACTCCAGCCTGGGTGACAGAGTGAGAATTTGCCTCAAAAGAAAGAAAAAAAAAATAATGCAAAGAGCTTTACATTTCTGTCTTTTAAGGAGTGTGCCAGGAGGCTGCTACGGGACATTTCTGCTGACATTCCATTGGGCCAGAACTTATATTTGGCTCTAAATATAAGTGGCCATCTGCTGGTATATTTGTTCCAGGTATGGGATTGTTGCCTCACTGATCTTGCTTTCAGTACATGAACTCACTGAAATTCCTCAGGGTCACATTCAGGGAGGTAACATGCCACAATAGTAATAGCTAACATTTATTGAAGATTACTGAGTGCTAGATATTCTTGGAAGTGCTCTGTATGTACTAATTCATTTTACCCTCATATGGCCCCATTTTACAGATGGGACCAAATTAGGACCCAAGCAGTCTAATTTAAGTATGCACACTTAACCATTATTCTAAATTGCCACTATAATTAGGATGGCAACAACTGCACCCTGTTATTATTATTATTATTATTATTTTTTTTTTTTTGAGACGGAGTTTCGCTCTTGTTGCCCAGGCTGGAGTGCAATGGCGTGATCTCGGCTCACCGCAACCTCCGCCTCCTGGGTTCAGGCAATTCTCCTGCCTCAGCCTCCTGAGTAGCTGGGATTACAGGCACGTGCCACCATGCCCAGCTAATTTTTTGTATTTTTAGTAGAGACGGGGTTTCACTATGTTGACCAGGATGGTCTCGATCTCTTGGCCTCGTGATCCACCTGCCTCGGCCTCCCAAAGTGCTGGGATTACAGGCGTGAGCCACCGCGCCCGGCCCCTGTTATTATTTATGGGTCATCTTATGCCTTTAGTCTACTACAAAAGGAACATGCCCTTATCACGTCAGGCATGCCTTGATTTTCTTCTCACTGTTCCAAATCCCAGTGAATGTCTTTTGCAAAAAGGACACAAGATTTTGGATGCCATTTACTATAGCACCACAAAGATAGCAGCCAGATAATTCTTTATTTCAATTTCACACTTACCATCTCCATATCTGCTGCTTTCCAACAAATGCATGAATGCATCCCAGTTTTGCTATGCAGTTATTTCTTTCTGGGTATATGTTAGCCACCACATAGGGAGAGGGGGGACAAACATATGATGTGGTTCCCTGGGCACCACACACCTCACTTCCCATTCACAGCTGCTTCTCACTCAGAAGAGTGGAATGTTGAGAAAGAGAATCACAGACACAGTAGAGTGAGGTAAGGGGACCATCAAGGTGAGAGAGAAGCAGTAACTTGCATTGATGGAGTACGCACTGCAGGCCAGACACCGTGCGAGGTCCTTTCCATCAGAACAGCTCTGAAAGGTAGGCCTTATATTGTCTTAGATCTGACATCCTGCAGCTTTGGTCTGCCCAAGGTCACTCGTCCGGAGCTGGGGTTCAAGTTCAGGACTTCCAAGTCCACGTTCTTGCCATCTCATCAACTATCTCTGAAATGCCAGAAATCTTGACTGGGCAAGTTTGAGAGCACTGTTCCCCCGTTGATTCTGTTCTCCTAGGTTTTGCAGACCAGCTTCCATCTTCCCAAAAGTCCCTGGGATTTGTCTCTCTTCCTGCTGGAATTGAAAATCAGGCCTCACTCCACCACATACCAGCTTTTTGTTGCTCCTCTCCTGCTGGGTCAGAAGATCTCACAATCTATATCCATAGGGAAAGTGGGTTCACGGCTATTGGAAGTAAAATTTGGTGTTTACAAGCATGGGTTTTCCCTTGGCTCTCCCACTTACTGTCTTGTGAGCTCAGGCAGGTTAAGTTCCTTATGCTTCAGTTTTCTCCTTTGTAAAGTGGGGAGACCCACATCTCCTCTGAGGGTTGTTGTAAGGCTTAGAGCCAGAGCATATGGGATTTTTCTTTTTTCATTGCCTGTACTGGAAAAAGGTGAGGGTTATAAGCGAAGGACAGTTCTAATAAAAGGAAAATTGGCCAATTTTTGGAGTGAATCTGGCTTTTCAGTTGTTGAAGGGCCATATCTAGGATTAAAATCATCACTTGACTGTTGCCACTTGGAAAAGTGATACCACCTTTCCTCAGGGCCCAAGACCAGGACAGAGTTAAATCCTAAATCTGGGTTCCCCCCCTGTTTTTTTTAATTTTGAAGATACGATCTTGCTCCAGGCTGGAGTGCAGCGGTACACTCATAGGTCACCACAATCTCAAACTCCTGGGCTCAAGAAATCCTCCCACCTCAACCTCTTGAGTAGCTAGGACTACAGGTGTGCACAGCCACGCCTGGCTAATTGTTTTTAATGTTTTATAGAAACAGGATCTTGCTATTTCATCCAGGCTGGTTTTGAACTCCTGGCCTCAAGCAATCTTCTCGCCTTGGCATCCCAAAATGCTGGGATTATAGGCGTGACTAATTGTGTCTAGCCTCATGCATATTTTTGAAACAAGGACCTATTTTTCATCTTTGAATTCTCTCTCTCTCTCTCCCTGTGTCTCTCATTCTCTTTCTTTCTGCTCTTGTTGCCCACACTGGAATGTAATGACGCAATCTTGACTCACTGCAACTTCCACCTCCTAGGTTCAACCGATTCTCCTGCCTCAGCCTCTGGAGTAGCTGGGATTACAGGCATCTGACACCACAACCGGCTAATTTTTTCTATTTGTAGTAGAGATGAGGTTTCACCATGTTGGCCACTGTGGTCTCAAACTCCTGACCTCAGGTGATCCACCCACCTCGGCTTCCCGAAGTGCTGGGATTACAGGCGTGAGCCACTGAGCCCAGGCTGAATTATTTCTCAGAATAGTAAGGTGAACTCCAGAAGTAGGAAAACAAAGTTGATATACTGCCAATAATGGAAGTTATGAAACAACTTTAAGTTCATTAAAATAAAAATATACATTAACAATACATTGGGTAGGTGTGGTGGCTTACGCCAGTAGTCCCAGCACTTTGGGAGGCTGAGGCGGACGGATCACCTGAGGTCAGGAGTTCGAGATTCACCCTGGCCAGCATGGTGAAGCCCCATCTCTACCAAAAATACAAAATTAGTTGGCTGTGGTGGCGCATGCATGTAGTCCCAGCTACTCGGGAGGCTGAGACAGGAGGATCAGTTGAACCCAGGAGGCAGAGGTTGCAGTGAGCCAAGATTGCACCATTGCACTCCAACCTGGGTGACAGAGCAAGACAAAGCCTCAAAAAAAAAAAAAAATTATGTCATGTATACATACATTACAGTGTAACATTACAACATTACAGTGTTGGTAGCATTTCACAACCATCTGCCTTTTCTTTGTGCATCTGTCAGTATTTCCAGGCCTTAAGGATAACGTAGGGACTAAGAATAATTCATTCATTCTATAGTAGAATTCTTTTATTTTTGAGACAGAATCTTGTCTGTAGCCCAGGCTGGAGTGCAGTGGCAAGATCTCGGCTCACTACAACCTCCAACTTCCGGATTCAAGCAATTCTCCAGCCTCAGCCTCCCGAGTAGCTGGGACTACAGGCGTGAGCCACCACACCTGGTCTCATTCCATAGAATTCTTTACAAAATTCATACTCCTGCCCCATAAAGAGTCTGAGACTGATTCTTGTTATGGCTCTGTGACCTTGGCCAAGTCCTCTGAACTCTCTGAATCTTGGCTTCCTCAACTAGAAATTGAAAAGAACAATTCTGGCCCCTCCAACCTCATTAGGAACCTGGAGAGGAGATAATAAAATGCTGGATAGAGAAGTCCACCTGAGCAGCCTAAACTAATAGATGGATGCTAAGGATTAATCTGATAATCTATGAATATGTGTCTGAAGTGGAAATGAAAGAAAAATAAGAAACAAAGACAAAGAAGTTGAAGGGAGTAACAGTGTTCCCTGATTTGCCATTTATTAGCTGAGTGATCCTGGGGGAGGCTTTAATATCTCTGGGTCTCAGTTTCCTCATCTGTAAAGTGGGGATTATATAATAACAGCTGCTTTTTCCCAGTTGACAAGACTATTGCATTAAATGGGTCAGTGGGTGTGAAAATGTTACCTGGATAAGAAGAGACCATCTAACTGTTAATTATTGTTAATACTGATAGTAGTGATTCTAGAAGCTCAAGTGTTCTTCCAGGGCTTCAGCTAGGTTAATCACCTTTGGAAATGAAATCTATCTTTTGAGATCACATGGTTGTCACAGGCAGTGATTCAGCCTAATGAATAGGAGCCTGGCTCCTGGCATCACACTGCTAGGATTCAAATCTCATCTCTGCCACTAATAAGGCTATGTGATCCTGAGGAAGCATTTAACCCTTCTTTGACTTAGTTTCTCCATCCATAGAATGGGGATGATAATTGTGCAGTCTCTTACTTCCTGGACTTGCAAATAGCATCCCAGAGTAAGCCTGGTACTAGAAAAATATGACTGAATGAAAAAGCATCTATATCTACAGCTACATGGCTCAGGTCTTTGGCATGATCTCAGGGCACTGCAACCTCTGTCTGGATTCAAGCAATTCTGCCTCAACCTCCCGAGTAGCTGGGATTTATAGGCACCCACTACCATGCCTGGCTAATTTTTGTATTTTTAGTAGACATTGGGTTTCACCATATTGGCTAGGCTTGTTTTGAACTCCTGATGCTCCTGCATTGACCTCTCAAAGTGCTGGGATTACAGAAATGAGCCACCATGCCCGACTTTCCTTTTAAAGCCAACAAGCCAATCACATTTCAAGGCCTCTGATCCCTTTTTTTGTGAAAGAAATCTCTGAATAGGACAAGTTTTCCAACCTTCTCCAGCTGCTGCAGTTCCACAGCAGTTTTTAATCTGCAGCCTTGGAATAAGGATTTCCATGTCCTTAGGCAGTGGATAAATGAGAGGATGAGTGAGAAGCTAAGTTAGATGATGGCATCATTAGGTAATACGTTAGCATACAAAGAGATACATAGAGGTGATAAGGTAGAAGGAACAGGGGTGAATAAATATGGGTAACAGATGCATAAATCTGCACTAGGGATTTTTTTTTCTTTTTAAAGATACACTTTCAAAAAGCCATTCCAGGCTGGGTGCGGTGGCTCATGCCTGTAATCACTGCACTTTGGGAGGCCAAGGTGGGAGGATTGGTTGATTTCAGGAGTTCGAGACCAGTCTGGACAACAAATTGAGAACCCCCCCATCTCAAAAATAAAAATATGAAATAAATAAAAATTTAAAAAGCCATTCCAGGAAGAGTGGAGATTCACAGAAACTTACCAAGTGGAATAATGAAATTCGTAGGGCTGCAGCTCTTAAACTTGAGTGTGCATCAGAATCCTGTCAGCTCCCAGGTGACTTGGGGACCACACTTCAAGGATCACTGTCATAGGGAATCCGAGAAGAGTTGCTGTAAGGCTGTCTTATTACAAATGGTCCTCAGACATAAGTGAGGCCTAAGAAAGAGTCCCTGGAGCAATAGAGATAGGAGTGTCCAGGGGCTCCCCACTGCCTGGACTTCCTGAGCCACAACAAATAGGGCCAACGGGTGTGTTGATGGCATGGCTGAACATACAGGCTGACCAGGCACTGTCACCCATGAGACCCTCCTTATCCAGAGCTTGGCCGAAGTGTGTTGGGGGAGTTTGGGGAAAGATGCTCAGCGTTTCCTCTCAAAGGACAGGGCGGGGTGGGGCGGGGGGTCGGAGGAAGGAGCTCCCAGAAGAGCTGCTTGATACTTCCCGCCCCACCCGCGGTTAATCACTGTCTAGAGAAGCCGAGGTTTAGAGGCTGTGTGACCCACCACCCACCCCGCTTAGGGTCCAGCTCAGAGAGCGGGCGCAGAGGGCCGGGTGGAACTCCCTACCGAATCAAGATCGGCTGCCCTCGGAGGAGGTGGGATTGGGCCGCTGCTCCGGGCAGAGCGGCGGGATCCGAGCCAGCGAGGACGCTGGGACGCGCCGCGACTTCCGCCTCTGGCGATCGGCAGTGGGGGGCGCACCAAGACAGCAGTTCGGGAGCTGTGCTTTGTCACCGCGGCGGCGAGGGGCGGAGGGCTCAGAAAGGGGCGGCGGAGAGAGGACAGGGCAGCCGACCAGCTCCCAGGCTGGAAAGCGACGCTCAAGGAGCTCCAGGCAGCACCTGGGGCAAGTGGAGGGCCTGTTACCCCGGCCGGGGCCCAGCCAGTGGCGCGCTTCAGTCCTGAGCCCCCGGCTTCTGGGCGGGCATCCCTCCTCCCGTCCTCCCGCTGCAGCACGCCCTGACAGCCGGCTCCCCAACTTCTGAAACCCACCCGCACAGACTCAGCGCCAGGCTTCCGGGCTGGGAGCGCGCAGTCCCTCCACGTCGCGGCGCCCTGTGGCCCCTCGCGGTGAGCCACCCGGCCCTCGGGCTCGGTTCCGCGGATACCTACCTCACCTGGCTCCCGCCCATCGCTCATCGCCCAAGGGGACAAAGGCCGCACCTGCCCAACCCACCTGGGAAGGGAGGCCCCTATCTCGGTCTTTCAGTCATATTCAAGGCATCGCAGTTGTCTGTCTGGGTTTTAGGGAAAGCGGTCCTCGGTCCTGGGACACGGCGTTAACGTCAGAGGAGAATCTGGCCCTTGGAGTCTGGACGACTTTCATTAAAATCCCGGCTCGGTCTCTTCCTCGCTGTGTGACTCTGAGCAAATTCCTGAACCTCTCGGAGAGTCGGTTTTCCCGCTGCAAGACGGGAGGGGCTGTTCCTCGTCCGGCGCTCCGAAGCTCAGTAGGAGGGGAGTGGCAACTAGTCTGGGTCAGGAGAGATCTCTAGGCAAGCCAGTCCCCAGAATTCCGCACGGAGAGGGTTTTCCATTTCTCGGGAGGGAGAGGTTGAGCCCGCCCAACCAGTTAGACTCCCTTGCCTGGGGTGGGGGAAGGGGGCGTCGTGCCGGTTCTCCCACCCCACACCTGGGAAACCGACTCTTTTGCTCCTTATTAGGCCGGGAGAGACCTGGGAAGGAGAGGGGAAGGGGCCCTGGCCTCTCCTCAGCTCGGAAACGGAGTGAGACAAAAGGCCAGAGAGCACACAGACAAGAGAGACCCGCATCCGGGAAGAAGCGTTTCGGGCCCCTGGAGTTGTAGAGGACAACTCGACTGGCCTGAAATGATGCCTTCACCCAGGTGTGGGGTCCCGCGTTCCCCTGGTTGGGCCGCCCTGACAGTTGTCACAGTGGGCAAGTTCCCTCTTACATTGCAGGAGTGGGAGAGGGCGAGTTGGTGCCCCATTGCAGGGGGCCGGGAGTAGGGGGAGCAGGTGATCAGGTTTGTCTGGCTCTTGGATAGTTCAGTGCTTGGAAAGGATTTGGCCTGGACAAAATCTACTAAAAACAAACAAAATCTCTTGAAAACCTATTCCCTCCCCCCTCACCCCCCACCCCAACCTTCCAATCTCTTCTCAACAGTGGAAAGGAAGCAAAGGTATATAATACGGTGATAATAACAGGACAGCCCCCTGGACTCTGGGTCTCCTTTATCCCAAAAGAAGGTCAGCCCAAACCGAGTCATGCCTTTTATAGGAGAAACCCCAGCCGGGTCATTCTCTCCCCTGATGCAGGTCCAGAGTGTAGGGATTTGGATGGAGGCACATGCAGAACATAGAGGATGTCCCCATCCAGGTTGTGGATATGGGCAAGCCTGGCCAGACCCTTGGGTTTTGCTCCTTGGACGGATCAATCCTGGGGGTCAGTTTGAAGGAGGTAGCTGCTGTGGAAGGGAAACTATCCTGGTAAAGCTACACTCCCTGTTAAATGGCTCAGGGAATTGTGCCTGGAGTATGGTGGCTCCAAGGGGATGGGGAATCTGGAAACTGAAGTCCAGCTTCTCTGCCTCTGTATTTTCCTGGGAAGAGGGCTGGTAGCTATGTGAAGGAGCCATAACTGGCTGGGTGGCCTTGGTGAGTCTTGCTCCTTTCCAGAAATGTTCTCAGAGCCTCAGTGGATTTCAAGATGGCCAGAGTGGGACTGGGCCTTGTCTCTTAGGGTCTTCAGGATCAGTGGCTGCAGTGATATTCCTGACATTTCTGGCCTCAGACCCTGAGACCCTTCCCACATGCTTAGGCAGAGCAGTTCTCCTACCTCACATCCCTGAGGGTGGCTCCCCCAACTCTCTCTGTGAGTTAATCTGGAAATGAGGTAGAGAAGATTTTGGCCGCAAAATATCACACGTTGAGTTTTTGGAAGGGAAGTCTCAGAAGGCAATGCCTGGCACCTTCCTAATGTTCAAATTGTGAGTGGCCTCCGAGCCAGAGAGAGGGGTTGAATCCTGATGCTCATTTACACATGAGGTGTCTGTGCTTTGAGTTTCTCAGCTACAAAATAAGAATGATTCATGATGTCTTCCTCAGATCCTGTTGTGAGGCTGGAGAGCTAATACATACGAAACACTTAGAGCAGTGACTGCTCTTATCATGTGAGAGCCCCGGACTTCCAAGAAGGATTTCTCTTTACTGTCCTGGAAAAACATAGTATGGTGGGGGTAAGGGATAGGGGTGGCAGGATGAAGACTAGTCCAGCTGTGTGGGCCCTGAGACTTCCAGCCATACAGATACTTCTGAGGGCAGGGGGACACTCTCTGAGAGGCCCATGGACCCACCTAACCCCTAGCAAAGGCTGAGACTTTGTGGAGTGTTGTCTTATGGAGAGTTAAAGCATTACTGGGGGTTGCCAGGCACAGAGGCTCATGCCTGTAATCCCAGCATTTTGGGAGGTCGAGGTGGGCGGATCATGAGGTCAGGAGATTGAGACCAGCCTGGCCAACATGATAAAACCCCATCTCTACTAAAAAAGAAAAATTAGCCAGGTGTGGTGGCAGACACCTGTAGTCCCAGCTACTCAGGATGCCAAGGCAGAAGAATCGCTTGAACCTGGGAAGTGGAGGTTGCAGTGAGCTGAGATCGTATCACTGCACTCCTGTCTGGCGACAAAGCAAGACTCCATCTCAAAAATAAAAAAATTTTAAAAAAAAGGAAAAGAAGAAGCATTACTGGGTGTTGAGGCATCCCTGAAGGCCAGGGAGGGACATGGCCTTGGAAGAAGACTGAGCCTGGCTTGATACTCAGCCATGACCTGGCCATCTAAGTCAAGACCACTGGTCATCCTACAACTGTGGGAGAAAAGGCACTGTGGACTCTTGAGGCCTTTTAAAGGACTGTTAAATTAAATGAGAGTGTTAGATTAAATGAGAAATGGGTATCAATGTGCTTTGTAATGAAAGCAAGCTTCAGGACAATAATGATGAAAAAAGAACCCATAGCATCTCTGCTAGGGCGTGGGAGGGAGATGTCTGGGCCTTTGGGTGCTTGGGTGTTGGAGAATTGCTCTTGGACACAAACAAACTGCATTGGGCCCTTCCAGTCAGTGGCTGAGGTGGGACAAGCCTTGAGCTTGAGGAGGTCCTCAGCCTGCCGGTCCCCCACCTTGGGTCTTCCAGCCCCAGGATGGGCCAGTGGTGGGCATGGGGATATGGGCCAGACATCCTTAGCACAGGGACAGGAAGTCACTAGGCTGGCCTTAAGGAGCCCAGGCAGACAGGTATGCAGGCAGGAGTGCAGCAGGTCCAGCTGCTCTCAGGACCTGAGAAGCATTCAGCTTCCTGTTCCAGGAGGGTGGAGAAGAGGGGGCATTCTTCGAAATCAGAGTTCCAGAAGCCGCAGGTTCCCCTTGTCTGAAGGAGAAACTGTTCCATGGTGCCTGCCACAGTTGCACGGCTGCCACGGACTTTCTCAGCAGATTCCACTAGTGCAAAGAGGTGAGGGGAGTGGCCAACCCTGATTTACCTGTAAGTGTGTGAGAGCCACTGGACCTTGTTCCCTAGGGGTGGACCCAGCAGTGGCACAGGGTTCCCAGAGGGCATCAGCAGCTGCCTCGGCAGAAGGGGGAACCAGCTCCAAGAACCACCCACCTCCCGCGGTCCCCACCGCAAGGACCCAGCAGTCCGAGAACTTCGAAGGCTGGCTCCCCCACCACGGCCTAAGACTAATATTCACAACAGCCAGACCACGCTTATTATTTAGAAGGAGGCTTCCTTTGTTCTTACTTTTTAACCAGAGAAGGGAGAACATTTTTTTTTTCTGCCCCTATTTTCACCGACATCTGAGCCGACAAGCCAGCTCCAGGCCCCCGTTGCCGGACTCCTCGCCCTCTCCCTTCTCGGGGGCCCTGTCGCCGCTGGGAGGCCTGCTGCAGGCTGAGGAGGGTGATTGGGGGCCCTGGCCATCTCCCCCGAGCGGGGCGGGCAGACAGCGGAGGCAGCCCCCGCACGCGCCGCTTTCCCGAGCCGGGTTTTCTTGGGAAGAGAAGCTTTTCCAGCTGACCAGCGTGTCTGGGGGCCCAGGCCGGGCTTCCGATTCCTTTTAAAACGACCGGCGCATCTTATCTCCGTCGGGTTCCCACCCACCCACCCCCGGCCCGCCCCAGGCCAGCCCAGCCCCGGCGGAAGCCACGCTGGGAGCTTTTGAAGTCCCGAGAATTTCAATCCGAGAGGAGCAGGCTGGACCGGAGCCCGTCGCCCCAGCGGGGGAAGGGACCGGGGATCTGCCGGGTGGTAGGTGGGGGATGGGTGTCTCCCGCCGACGGAATTGTGAAGTCGCCGGGCCTGGAGCGGCCTCCACCTCAGCTGCTGTCACCCCCTCTCCGCTGTTTTGGGATTGCCCAGGCTTAATGGGGTTGTACAGGGCTTCATTTGCTCTCCGGATTTACCTTCCTTCTCGAGCCGTGACGCGAATAACCTTCACGATACAGTGATAATGACGTTATTAAACACTCCCCCCACATTCACCACCCAAAAAACTAAAACAGAGTTCTTATCCAGTCCCCTCTTCTTTTTGTCTTCTTTCCTTTAAAAACCTAACCACTCTTAATGTGACGTTGATGAAAGGATGTTTTTGGAAGAAGTGACATTTGGTTAAAAGGGTTTTCTCCCTAATGTACCTGGGGAAAGTGGCGAGCGGTGGGGGTGGATTTTAGGCCCCTAAGACTGGAGAAACAGTCTGTTTTAAAGGGCGGGGCAGAAGTCGGGAGAGGGCTGGGGAAAGCACTGGGCTGAGGGATGTGTCCCTGAAGCTTCAGCTCTGGAGCCCAAAGGAGGCAGCCTCCTCTGAAAAGCCTCCTCAACTCCATCCAGCGCTCTCCCCAGGATGTAAGGGGAAGCTCAGCTTGGTCCGGCAACCCAGGAAGGAGACTAAGTGGTACTCCTTGATCTCGCACTCCTACTCTGCTTTCATCTCACCCAGAGGAAAAGAGGATCAAACAGAGAATTCCCATTGAATGTAGAGCTGGGGGCGGGGTGAGGAGCCTGGAGTTGCTCTGAGGACTCACCCCCAGGAGATGGGAACCTCAGGCTATGAGAAGGCGAAATGTTCAACGGGGAAAAAAGGGTAAGCGCTGCCAAGGCCCAGTGCTGGAGGGCCCGGCAGAGAGTAGGCAACCTTGGCAGCTCTAAGACAGATGCCCAGGGGGCTCGTCATTGACAGGAAAGAGAGCAAGCCAGGTGCTCCCTCAGGCTGTGGCTGCTGGTAGGAGGACAGAGCATGATAGAATCCCTGGGCAGCCCTCCAAGGCAGCAAAAGGTCCTGGGATTTGACTCCCCCACTCCCAATCATTCCTTATACCCCTGAAACATTTCCCCTGGATTTTTGGGCTATCAGTGCTCAGCACATAGTGGCTTCAGGAGTCCCGGGAGTGGAGATATCTATGTGGACTCTACCCTCCGGATCCCAGGCAAGGTTAACGAGCATCTTCTGAGATGGGGGATAAGTGGAAAGCCAGAATGGGGAGGGAACTTTTGTCTTTTTTTGGACCTCTTACTTCCTCTACCCTGTCCATAACCCTATGGATAGGAAGATGGAGGAGAGAAGCAAAGAGGGAGGAGAAAGAGGAGAGAAAAGTGGGAGATAACAGACTAAAAGGTCACGGAAGAAGACTTATCTATAAAAGCTGGGACTTTGCTAGGGGCATGGAAAGGAGAGAAGTGCCGGGGCTGCCCTTTGCAGCTGGCTGCCTAGGGCTAGAAGCTCTTGGGGAGAGGTGGAGAAAGTGGGGTTGAGCATAGAAGGTGCCCACCTCCTGCCGTCAGCAATGTGGGGATAGACCCAGCCCACCTACCTGGCCGCAGCACACTTGCTTGGAGCTCAAAAGGGGTCAGTTTGAAGGAGTTCTATTCCAGTTTCTTCCTGGAAGGGGAGCCAAGAGAGGCCTATGGCAGCCCAGAAATATCAAGTTCCCGCAATCTCTGCCTCCCACCTCCAGCCCTTCATCAGCTCCCCTAGTTACTTGCTGTTTTAAGGCATTTTTCAGTGACTTCACTCTCTTCTACCTCAAACACCACCCACTTTTGGAGACAAGGACCACTGCACCTGGGCAGGGACGTGGTAGAGGACCTTATGAATCAAACCTTTATGAACCTCAACCTTTCTGTGCTCCAGGAGGCTCAACCCCTACCCAAAATACCGCTGTGAAAGCTACTACCATCTCCCGGCTAGGAGCCTTCAGCACTGCCACAGCAGGGGCTGCATTTCCTGGCGCCTCTTCATTTGAAAAACATCTTTCCAGGAGAATTCGTTGATTCTGAACGAAAAACTCAAAATATGGGCAAGGAAAAAAAAGACAACTCTTAGAACCTCTCCGCACCCAACATACCTGGAGTGCAGGCGAGGCCCAGACAAATGGGAAAGCGACTTCTTCCATGAACAGCCATCTCCAGCTGAAGCTAGGCTGTGGAAAACGTAAGGTCATATAGATGGGAAGGAGGCATTTAATAAAACTCAGCACACACTCTCACAGCAGCCCAGGCAGGCCTTTAAAGAAAAAAAAATTATTTCTTGCCCCTTGGGGAAGAAAAATAGCAAAGTTTGATTCCCAGGAGTAAGGAGACCGAGGGGGTAGGGAGAGAGAGGAGAAGAGAGGAAAAGATGGCCCAGCCTCAAGCTCTGCAGTCAACTTGGGGCGGGGGGATACGTTTTTCCGTCGCTCGTAAAAAGACTTTTCAGCCGGTTTGAGGTTAGCTGCCAGGGGCAGACAGTTGTAATAATGCCGGCAGAATTGAGGCTTGTAAGCCAGGCTTCACACTTCTAAAATGCAGTTATGGATTCTTTCATAGATCAAGGCACCAAGTTAAGAAAACAAAAGTCAAAACAACAATAAAAGAAAAAAAAATCAAAAGAGTATTTAATTACCAAGTCCCGCTGCCCCTGCGGAACTCGCCGCGCGCGTTAAGCTCTCTTTTCTTTCTGCGGAATTCCATTTGCATCCCCTCTGCCTGGGTGTCTCCCTCTCAGTGTGTGTGTCTCTCTGTCTGTTTTCACACTCTCCTCCCCATTCGAGCGAGGCCCACACCTGGCGCATCACTGCCGAGCCATTAGCTGCGGGTCTCCTTTCATCTTCGCTGTGGCAGACGTTTCTATTTATCCACTTGCGCTCGCCGAGTGGCGTCACCAGCGGTACTGTAATGACGATTGCAGCAGGAGGATGACAGCTTAGAAAGAAGAGGGCAATGGGGCTTCCTCCCAGAGGCTGTGCGGCGCAGAGGAGCGCTCGCATCACAAGGTGACCCTAGCTCCCCACAGCCACCGCCGCTGTCGCCGTCCACACCACGCTCCAGCCGCTCCGCGCCCGCCCAGTAGCCCGGCCTCTCTCTCCCTCTTGCAGTCGAGATCCATCCGGCCGCTGGAGACCCAGGGAGCCGGGGTTAGGAACTCACTTGGGGCTTTCCCCTCCCCCACCGGAGAGCCCCGGGATGGAGAGCCGAAAGGACATGGTTATGTTTCTGGATGGGGGTCAGCTTGGCACTCTGGTTGGCAAGAGGGTCTCCAATTTGTCCGAAGCCGTGGGCAGCCCGCTGCCGGAGCCGCCCGAGAAGATGGTGCCCCGTGGTTGCCTGAGCCCTCGGGCCGTCCCTCCGGCCAACCGGGAGCTCAGCGGGGGAGGCCCGGAGGAGAAGCCGATCGATGGACTAGCAGGCAGCGCGGCTGGGCCTGGCGCCGAGCCCAGGGTAGCCGGGGCGGCCATGCTCGGCCCAGGACCCCCAGCCGCCTCTGCCGACGGCCAGGGGCAACCCAGCAGCTCGGACACCGAGTCGGATTTCTATGAAGAAATCGAGGTGAGCTGCACCCCGGACTGCGCCACCGGGAACGCCGAGTACCAGCACAGCAAAGGTAGCCACCGCGCCCCTCCGCTTCCCCGGGCCTCCCACTGTGCACACCCTTCACTTTGGCGTAGGCCGGGAGGAAGACACTTCCTCCTCCTAGGGCAGGATGGCTGGGGGGACCCACCTGAGCAACTCTCCCTGCTATTTGCCTTCTGGGGGGTCTCCTACTGTGTTCTGGCATTGGCGGGACTGAGGGTGACAGCAGAGCCTTGAGTGCGGGGGGTGGAGGGACGAATGCAAGTCCTGGGCTTGGGGGATTCAAAGCTCACCCCAAACCCCCTGTGTTTCAACTGCTCGGGGAATGCTTCAGCTGCTCGGGGAAGACACATTTCCCAGGCGAGGGCAAGATCAAACGCCAGTCCCGGCAGTTTGTGGCTGGCGGGGTGTAAGAGGTATGGAGGCTCGGAAGCCAGGGGTCCATAAAGAACCGTAAAATTGCGGCCCACTAGGGCAAGCCGGGTGCTGCAGCCCTCCGACCAGTTTGCACGTCGGTCAGAGGTCCAAATTACCTTGTCACTTCCCGGGCTTGGCGGCGCCAGGTCGGAAATGGTCCCAATGGTCTAATTGCCTTTGGTCTCCGGTTGCATTTGAAAAGGCAGAGATCGGGTCCTCCCCCCCTTCCCCTTTCCTTCCTAGTCCCACTTCTCCACCCAAAGGAAAAGGAGCTGCAGGGGGCTGGAGCCCCACCCTTCTCAGAGGTAGGCCCAAAGGGGGGCTGGTTTAACTGAAGAACCCCTCCCCACCAAAGGCTAATGGGAAGGGGGTGGATAGCCCGGAAGGGAGTTTCCCTCTGTGCCAACAATCACCCCCTCAGAAGGGGGTAGAAAACTGGGGTGTGGGGGCGCTTACCGTAGGACACTCCTCCACAGAACTACAGGGTGGGTGAAAAGAGCCTGGGAGGGAGGAAAGACCACCCCCTTGCCTTGGCAGCCAACACCTTGTTGAATTCCTGCACCTACCCCATGCCGTCTTATCACCCACTTCACCCAGCCTCCTTCCCATAACCTGCCCTCAGGACAACCTGCACTCCACTCACATATACTAAGGTAATGAATACGATACTCATCATGCGTTCTCACTCCACTTCTGCAGTACACGGAACCTAATACACATTCCCGCACCTGTTCTGGCAGCCCGGCACACGTAAGAGCAAGGAAATTCTCTGAACGCCCAGCATCCTACAATGTACTCGAACCCAGAGTTTACAACGCTCTAGCACAAAGGTGCACCTCAACTCATGCGCCCGTCAGAAGTGCACACCCTTATCCACCGCTGCCAACCCGAGTCAGAGAGCTCACCTATGCCCCAGGGCAGGTGGGAAGGATGGCTGCGAACCCCTGTACCCTGGATGTCTTAGAGGAAGGCCTCCCCAAAGACCTCCACCAACCGAATCAAGGACAGGCCCTTATCTCCCGTCCTGGGTTCCCAAGAGGCCACAGAGCTCCAGCAGAAACAGTTACTGAGGTGGCTGAGGGGGTGTCCCTTCCCAAATCACCCTCCCACCTTAGGCCTACAGCCCCGCTTCAGTGGCGTTTGTGTGTCTGTGTCTGTACACGCCTATGCTCTGGACTCGCTGTGCAGGGTCCGGCTCCGAGGCGCTGGTCAGCAGTCCGAACCGAGGGAGCGAGACCCCCAAGAGCAACGGCGGCGGTGGCGGCTCGCAAGGCACCCTGGCGTGCAGCGCCAGTGACCAGATGCGTCGTTACCGCACCGCCTTCACCCGTGAGCAGATTGCGCGGCTGGAGAAGGAATTCTACCGGGAGAACTACGTATCCAGGCCGCGGAGATGCGAGCTGGCGGCCGCCCTAAACCTGCCGGAAACCACCATCAAGGTATGCGGGGGTCTGGGCTGGGGAGGCGGGTGTGCACCTATTTAGCGGGAAGTAAATACCAACTGCCCACTCCCTAAATCACACGCCTGGAATCTGGGCCTGGGGTCTCTCTACCCGGCGCGGGCGCGTGCAGATTTACCGTTGTGACAGCTCCTAGGCAGGTATTGCTGCCATGTGGTTGACTCTGTCCCTTTCCTGGCTAAATAGACAAGGGGTGGGAATGCCGAGAGCGAATAGAGTGCCTCTGCGGGTGACAAGGAAGTTTCTGGGGACGCACTGTCTTTCTGGGGACGCGCTGTCAGCGCAGGTCGATTGACTCCACCTCTTCTCACTGCCCCTCAACACCGGGCTCTGGCACCCCGAGGGGCCTGGCCACCTGGGTAGAGGCAAGGAGGGAGCGGGCTGGAGTCACTTCTTGAACCTCTCTCGGAGGGATTCCAGCTTCAGGTGGTGGTGGTAGGGTCCATCTCTACCCAGCTGGTGTCCGCTTTGGCTCTTCCTGCGCTGCAAACATTGTCCCCCGAGCGGGACCGGACTTCGGGCTTCTGGGCATCGGGCCGAGTCCAGCAGCCGAACCTGCTCCGCTCCTCTCCCCAGGTGTGGTTCCAGAACCGGCGCATGAAGGACAAGAGGCAGCGCCTGGCCATGACGTGGCCCCACCCGGCGGACCCCGCCTTCTACACGTACATGATGAGCCATGCGGCGGCCGCAGGCGGCCTGCCCTACCCCTTCCCATCGCACTTGCCCCTGCCCTACTACTCGCCGGTGGGCCTGGGCGCCGCGTCCGCCGCCTCGGCCGCGTCGCCCTTCAGCGGCCCGCTGCGGCCCCTCGACACGTTCCGCGTGCTGTCGCAGCCCTACCCGCGGCCCGAACTGCTGTGCGCCTTCCGCCACCCGCCGCTCTACCCCGGGCCCGCGCACGGACTGGGCGCCTCGGCCGGAGGCCCCTGCTCCTGCATTGCCTGTCACAGCGGCCCGGCCAGCGGGCTGGCGCCCAGGGCCGCCGCCGCCTCGGACTTCACCTGTGCCTCCACCTCCCGCTCGGACTCCTTCCTCACCTTCGCGCCCTCGGTGCTCAGCAAGGCCTCCTCCGTCGCGCTGGACCAGAGGGAGGAGGTGCCCCTTACCAGATAAGGGGCCGCCAGCTGGCTGCCTGCCGGCTCCAGGACGCCCGTGGGGTCACCCCCGCCCCCGGGACTCAGCCAGCCTCGCTCCTTGCCCCCAGGACGCCAACGGGGAAAGGAGAAGGCGGAAAAGGACTAGCGGGATCAGGTCGCAAGAATCGGGAAGCCTAGGAAGTGGCCGTGGGTGGCGCGTTTGGGGAGCAGGAGTGGGGATGGGGAAGCAGAGGTTGAGAGTCCTTCCACCGGGGCGGCCTCCGGATCCACCGCCCCCACCAGAGTTGAGGCTGTAGCTCCAAAGCTAAACAAAACTTAGCAGCAACAACCAACTTCCAGCCCCCTGTCCCTCACCCTCCAGCTCACATGCCCTCTCACCTGGCCCCCTCTCCCCAGCCAAGGCCCAAGCACTGGAAAGGGAAATTGCTATCTCTCTGAACAAAATGCTGTGTATGCAGAGCAGGTAGAGATTAATCTTTGCCAGCTTTTCCAAGGCATGGCAAGGGGTTGGTGGATGGCAACATACCAGTCATTTGGAGGAGGGAGTGAGAGATGATTTACTACCAGGGAGGATCCAGCCCCTTGGCATGGAACCTGGAGCCTCAACTACGCAGCATCTTCTGGGTCTGGCGTCTTCCAACATCCGATCTTCTTCCTCATTCCCAGCTTTATGACACCTCTCAATGTGCAGCTCCATCTCTCCCTGCCCCCACTTTTTTGTTGGCAGGGAGGCTGCAGATGCCCCAGGAGCCCTTGGCAGCTTCTATGAGGCCAAGCCTCTTTTCCCTGGGCCCAGCACACACCCTGATTAGCAAGTGATGTGTGCAAGGAGGGCTTGTGAACATTAAATGTATAATAATGATCACCACGGAGCTGGCCACTGAGCCCAGAGCTGAGCTGTTAACAAGGTGCCCAGGGAAAAGCTTAGAGAGTGGGAACTTCATCTCCCTCTCTCCGTATCTGGCGGCAAATTAGAGGCAATTTTCATCCTTTGCCTGTTCACCTTCACTTTACCAGGAGTTTTCTGGCCCTACCCTTTGCACTGGGCGTTTTACATCTTTCTCTCATTTTCTTCCCCAGCTACCACTGGTGCTTGACTTTCAGATACCAGTGGGAGCCTTCTGCCCCTTCTGGGGACCCTGTCTCTGCCCTCCACCAAGGTTTGTTTAGAGACACTCCCAAATCCTCACTCCCATACTCATTCTTGCAGCCAGTTTTTGAGGAAGAGGAGAACGTGTACCCCCCAATGCAAGCTTCATCCTCACCGAGAGGGAGTGGCTCTTCCTGTAGGGAATAAATTTGGTTTGGTTTGGGGTTTTCCTTTGAAGCCCAAAGAATTTGCTGTTATGATTTGTTAACCATATTGCAATAAAAGCTGGACATAATTCTCACTTTAGCATTTTAGTTTTTGTGGCAGCAAGCAGCATAATGACTCTTAAAATTGGTAGTTCAGCCACCATGGGTTTGAGTAGGGAAGGGACCAAAAGATGGACCCACAGACAGCCTTCTAAGCCTCTGTTTGTCATTGGTAGGCTCCAAACAGCCATTGCATGGAGGTGGAGAAGGCAGGCTCCAAGCTGCCCTGGGGTGCATGTTTCCTTAATTTTTGGTATGTTGGGAGCCCTTGCTGGGTAAAGTGGCAGCAGAGTTCTGCCAGGGACCCACCTCTGTGATGATTTCTTCCCCAGTTGTTCCAATTCTTTGAGCAACTGAAAGGGGACCCAGGTTGTGGTCTCTGAGCAACCTGTCTTCCAAAGGGAAGGTGAGAGAGGCAGTGGCAGTGGAGCCTGGGCACTGCAGAGGGCTGAGTTTCCTAGTCAAGCTGGGTCTGCACTTGAGGATGAGGGACAGCAGGGAGGAGGCCTCCTTGGTTGGGATCATCTTGGTCTGAATTGTCCACAGACTGGAATTCATCTTGAGGGTGGGATTCTGGGGGTTAGGGCAAAGGGACAGGCAGTGCTCAGCAGCCACCTTCTAAATCCTATACCCCCCACAGGAGAACCAAATGTGGATGGGTCTGGAGTTCCACTCAAGCAGGGGAGAGATGGGTGCCTTCTAGGAGTCCAAGACGCTCTGGATTACATAGACAGGAGGGGTCCTCTGCCAGTGTCTCTGCCAGCAGATACAGACTCCTTAAATGCACTCCTTCCTCCTTGGGTTCCACAGCAAATCCTCCTGCATACAGTAGCCAGTTCCCTCCCAAGCAAAGTGTGCCCTGAGGTTTCCAGCAACCCCTCCCCTGCAGCCAGGAGCTCCCGAGTGCCAAATCCTGGTAAATTTTGTGGTTGCTCTGCGTCTGGCAGAGATTGCTTGCGACAGGTAAATGGGCTTCGGGTTGCCTTAATGCCAGGCGTATTTTCAGTTAATAGGGAGGGAAAATGAGGTGTCTGCAGTGATATTGGAAAGTACAAGATCGATGATCCGGCTTCGTGTCCAATCAGCAGCCTTTAATTGACTGTATTTTCTGGGTAATTGAGCCTCTCTTCCTCCAAATTGAAGTGGAAGATATAACAATACATCTTGCCAGGAGGAATTACTCATTACTTCATAATGAAATTTCCCTTTTGCCAAGGTTTGCGGTTTGGTGCTGGGCACTGCTTCTCACTCTCCCTCTCCCCCCAGACATTCTTAGCCCACTTGCATCAGGCAAACCCATCTGGCATGACCTGCCCCATTTGGGTGGTGGCAGGGAGGAAGTGAGTTGACTCTGAAGAATGTACTGCCCCTTCACAATCACAACTTCCTTATCTGTAAAACAAGAAGGCTAGACCAGGGCCTGGCATGATATTGTTTTCATTTTTCAACTTTCTGAGTGCCTCTACTTGGATTTGTCTCATCTTGGTTCCATTTTGCAGGTGGGAAAATGGAGGCTCCAGGTCTACACAGCTATCAGTGGCCAATGTAGCTTTGAGCTCCTGGCTCCCACTTCCTCTTCTCTCATCCTGTTTTGGGGCACAGATTCTGAGATAACCCCCAGTGAAGCCTGACACTGGGCTCCCAACTCGCTCTTTCTGGGAGCGTGGTCCAGCGCCCAGCCCAGATTCGTCCAGCTGGGCAAGGCTGGCCGCCCCGCAGCCCGAGTGTGCGCCAGCCCCCGGGCCATCGCCGGCTTGTTAGCGTGTGATTGATTGCCTTATTAAAGCGTGTTCTTGTAAGTGTGACCAAACTGATTGCATTGCATATGTTTGGGATAATGCTCATTTTAAACAACAGGATAAAGAGGATGAGCTCCGCAGAGCCTCGAAGACAAAATGATTCCGGCCAGCAGCTCCCTAACTCTGGCATTAAATTGCTCAGTTACATAGCAAATCGCTACTTGGTTTCTGCATCCTTGTTCCTTTTTTTTTTTTTTTTTTCTGTCCTACAGTTTGATCCTATTGCCCAATGTGGCATGCCCCAATAATGGTTTCTTTAGTGTTTATGTTGACTCCACCTTCCTAGTTTCAAACCCTGTACCCGCACCGTCCAGGCATGAAGTTTCTCTCCCTCAATCCCAGGTTGAGGGAGAAAAGATTCAGAATGCATTTCCTTGCCCTAGGCCTTCCAGGGGACATGGCCTTGGACAGCCATCCCCCAAATGGGGCTCAGGTCCTGACAGTAAGCTGAGTGTCCCCCCTCATCCCTAACCTCAGCCCTTTCACTAAAGTTTAAAAGATTCTTTTGTTCTTCAGGCTTCTCCTGCTCGGCTGCTTCCATTATTCCCCAAGTGAGGAAACACCAGCCGTCATATGTCCACCGGAGAGTGAGTGTGAGTGTCATGGTGGACAGTTGCCGCCAAAGACGTCCAAACGAATGGCATTCTCAAAGTAGGGATCTTAGCATGCTCTCAATACACCATCGACCCAGAATGGTAGAGGAAGGAGTAGGAGTGGGGGCACAAGTAGGAAAGACAGAAGGCTGAGGTCACAAAACTGGCATTTCTCTAATTAGCAACCCCCTCCCCCTCACCCGCCACTATTTGTTATGGTAAGGGTCTCTTTCTGTGCCCCTTCCCTAACAAAGAGATCCTCAGTCAGCCTCCACCTACTCCTTTTGATTTGCAGGAAGACAAACTGCTGGCAGATTGAACTTCCTAAGGAACACCTTTGGGATACGCTGGAATTCAGATTTGTTCAAGATGATGATGGTCATCAGGACAAATCAGAAATGATGCCACTCTTCAGGGTATCATTTGTAAGTGCAGTCACTCGGATTCGTTTGCAAAACCCAGCTAAACTGCGTCTGGATAAGTGACTAGATGCAAACGACTAATTTCTTCCATCACTCAGCTCCTCCCAAGCTCTGCGGGGGGTAGGCATAGAAGACTGCTTTCGGGTGAAACTAAGGCTCAGCTCACCATTTGTGCCAGCTTGAGGGACCCTGGAAATGTGACCCTGAGAAAAAGATAAAACAAAACAAAACCCAATCACAAAAGACGTTCCACTGTCTACAAAGCAAACAGAAACACAAAGTCGTTTTCAAAATCACCTTCTCAGCAAGCAAATATGTGATACTCTGAGCAGGAGCAGGAGAGAGAGAGAAAGATTGCCACTTAAAAATAACATGAAAGCATTAAGTAATTATTTAAAACAAGGCTGTTTAGAAAAATATTTGTATTTATTGCAGCTGCTCAATTGGCCTCGTTAAAGTCGGCAAGCATTTAAATTGTGTTACAATCTCATTTAAATCCCGCTCCGTTCCAGCAGGCTGAAGAGCTTGAATAGACCAATCACTTCATAATGATGATGAATGAGAAATTAATTCAGATACAAGCAAGACAATTTAGGCCTTCATCTGTTTAAATAGCCTTCCAATATTATTCGCCATCGCGGGTCACAGATTGAATCAATTGTCCAATCTTGTGAAAGTCATATCCTTGCATCTTCATCGAGATTATTTATAGTGCAGTGAGCGCTGCTGAAAGGTATACGCTGTTAACAGGGACAATTACTTAAAGGGAAGCGTTTATAAAATGGAAAACAAATGCTGGGGTTGGTAACAAATGGGATCAAAAGCAGTCATTCCAATCTGGCTTCCCGAGGGAAGGGAGCTGGCGCGGCCCTGTAGGATGAGGGGCACTTCTGGCCTCCCCAGGTCCCAGGTGAGGCCGAGAGTCCCCGGCGCGCCAGCCTGTGCGGTGGCTGTGGCTGCGGCTGCGATGGCGACCCGGGCCGGGCCTCGCTCTCGCCGGCTTAAGGTTCCCGCCTCCCCCGCGCAGGTGGCCGCCGCCAGTGGCCCGGGTTGGGTAAGCCAAGGAACAGCGACCCCCGGACGCTGACCGCAGGACGTCCCAGTTGGTGCTCGGGTCTCCGTCCCTCCCCGTACGGCGCTCTGGCCCCTGGGCCTGGGTCTGACCCGCAGGGCGCTGGGGCCTTTGTTGCTGAAGTTGGGAGGGCTCGTTGCGCAAGCGGGGCACAGGTTACTGGTGGCTTCTGGACTCTGGAGGCTCCGGCTTCCTTTTAAAGCCGATGGCAGGGAAAGACCCCGTTCCACAGCTCCCCCCCCGACGCCTGCCCATTGCCATTTGGGGACCGGAAGCGCGCCCGAGGTAGCTTCACTTTCTTCTGGGCCGGAACCTCTTCCATGGTCGGGTCCTCTGGGTGCCCTTGGGCCTGTAAGCAGCGTCTAGTTCCCCCAGAGAAGAACCCTTTCCTTCTCCCATCGAAGTGTCCCTTTCCGTATCCTGAAATCACCCCTCCTGGGTGAGGCCGGTTCCCCTCCGTAGCCCTCCTCCCGCAGGCGTCCGGGAGCCTCGCAGTCGAGTCCAAGCGACAGGTGCCTCCCCAGGTGTGGACTTGCCCTCCCTCAACCTGTTTAGGGAAAGGCCAAAACGAAGCGCGCGGGGAGGTGGGTTTGTTTCTCCCGAAACTGGCGCTCTGGGGTACAACCGTGTGCCGCGTCTACGCGGGCTGTTAGTAAGCTTGTCTCAGAAGAGCGGGCCTTCTAGGCGGCGCTCTTTGGAAAAGTAAGTGAGGTGAACTCAGAACAGAAGAGGGATCGAACGTCTGCTGTGCCGAGCCGGAAAAAGAGAGGGTAGGGAGAGACTCCCAGCGAGCGCGGAGACGGAGGAGCCCACGCTGCACAGCACGCGCCCTACTCCTGCCCGCGTCGAGGTGCGTGCGTGTTTTTTTCCTGTTTCTGTGTTTGAAACAAAAGCCCAACTAAAGGATTCCTGGCGCTCTGAGGACCCACTCCCGGGAGCGACTTTGATGTATTGCTGTCCAATTAGTGCCTTTAATTGGTGTCCTCAGGGACGGGCAGGCCCAGAGCTGGGACAGAGCCTCCTCTCGCCTCTCCTACACACTAGAAAGGTAAAATTTATAATGCACTGTAGCTACCCCTTGGGAGAGCGAGTGAGAGTGGGAGGCAGGGAAGAAAGGGAGAGATGCAGCTCTGCTTGGACAGGACGGAGCCTCCAGCCCCCGGAGGTAGTGAAGTAGGGCCCAGACCACCGGGTTCTACTCAGGTTTCTGTGCAGGAGGGTTCGGGGCGACAGAGTCGCTGAGGATTATGAATTTGCTAGCAGAAAGGCCAAGGGAGCTCTCATTGTCTGTAAAAACCCACCCCATGTGGTCTACCATCTCGTTAATAATGGCTGTTTGTTAACAAGGATGCGGAGGTTAAATAATCCGGGTGGAAGATTAAACACGTCTCATCAAGGCGCTGGAAGCCGCGCAGTGCAGAGACCTGCGCTGGAGCCACCTGGCTCGCTGGAGACTGGAGGAAGGTGGGAGCACAGCCTGCCAGGAACCCTGGGGTAGAGAAGGAAGGAGGGTGTAGGACCCCTCTTTAGGACGTCCTGCTATGCCAGGACAAGTCTAACTCCTCCACATGTCAAACAGAAAATCCACATAGGAAACAGCGCCAGTGAGGTGTGGAGGTCAAACCCTCGCGGTGGTCGGCTGGAGGGCAGACTTGGAGCATCTGGGGTCTGAACCAAAGGCCCCCTTTTGAGGAGGGGCGGCCACCCCCTGCCTCCCAGGCCTTACATGTCGTGCATCTGGGAATCTGTCCCCACACGGGATCAGCACTGGATTGGAAGCCAGAAGATGTGACTTCTAGCTTGGCTTCTATCCCTAAATTGCTGTGAAATTTTTATTACATTATTCTCCTAGCTTTCTACTGTGTGAGAGACAGGAGATGGTGCTGGATGTAGATGATGTAGAGCATTTCTTCTTTCTTTCCTCCAGCTTCCCACCAGAGTTACGGAACTGAACACCTTATTAGATGCTCTTTCTGCCCCAAACCTTGCAGGGTGCAGTCAAGGAGAATTTTATTTGGCAATTTTTTTTTTTTTTTTTTTAGATGCAGTCTCACTCTGTTGCCCAGGCTGGAGTGCAGTGGCATGATCTCGGCTCACTGCAACTGCCGCCTCCCCGGTTCAAGCAATTTTTCTGCCTCAGCCTCTGAGGCAGCTGGGACTACAGGCACACACCACCACACCTGGCTAATTTTTGTGTTTTTAGTAGAGATTGGATTTCACCATGTTGGCAAGACTGGTCTCGAACTGCTGACCTTGTGATCCACCTGCCTCAACCTCCCAAAGTGCTGGCATTACAGGCTTGAGCCACCGTGCCCAGCCTGCTATTTAGCAAGTATTTGAGGGCCTACTGTGTGTCAGTCACAGTGCAGTATGTATTTTTTAACTGTGAGAGCAGAATATCAGTTCATATTTCCCTGTTATTCTTACCTATAATGGAAGACAAAAGAGAAGGAACTTCAAAAAGAGAATAGAATAGGATGATATGTATGTACAGAGTAGAGAAACTGCAGAGGGAAGGGAAAAGGCATAGACAAAAGCTGTAAAGAGCTTGTTGAACTGGCAAGGAAGTCAGTGAGGATAAATACTGCAGAAGTAGCTCCTTAGCAGAGATATTATATAGGAGAGTAGAGAGAAGGTCCTCTTCTGAATCCTGGTGATTTGGCAGTGAACAAAAGGGTAAGGGTTGCAGAATTTGACTAGGAGGCCCATATCTTATGCATCTAATGTTGCCAATTTTTGGTTTATATATTGTTTCAGTAGTTGGAATCCCTCTCTCTCTCTCTCTCTCTCTCTCTCTCTCTCTCTCTCTCTCTCTTTTGAGATGAGATCTTGCTCTGTTTCCCAGGCTGAAGTGCAGGGACCCAATCAGGGCTCACTGCAGCCTTGAACTCCCAGGCTCAAGTGATCCTCTCATCTGTCTCCTGAGTAGCTAGGGCCACAAACACACACCCCATGCCTGGCTAATTTTTTTGTGAGGGGATGTAGAGATGGGGTCTTGCTGTGTTACCCAGGCTGGTCTCAAACTTCTGGGCTCAATGAATCCTTGCACCTTGGTTTCCCAAAGTGTTAAGATTACAGGAATGAGGCATCTTGGTTTCCCAAAGTGTTAAGATTACAGTAATGAGCCACCGTGCCTGGCCTAGGAATTTTACTCTTTAGCTAATTTCAAAACATTGCTTTCTGAATCCCCCAATCAGGAAGCTCAACTGCTAGGCTGGGACTCTTCAAGCTTCTGGGTGATGGGCATCTAGCCCTAAGGAAGGCAGTGCTGCTTAAATCAGTAAACAATGTCTCAGTTTCTGTGGGTCAGGAATCTGGTGAGCTTAGTGTGTGTCTCTGGCTCCAAGCTGTTCCGCTGGGGCTGTGGTCTTATCCTTTCCGAGTTGAGTCTTTAGATATGTTCCAGGCTCACTCATGTGGTTTTTGGCAGGATTCACTTCCTTGCTGGTGGGCTATTTGGCTGAAGGCCTCGGTTCCTTGGTGGTGGTTGGACAGAGGCTTCTCTCTGTTCCTTACATATGAGCCTGTCCATAGGGTAGCTTATAAAGTGGCAGCTGTCTTTCCTTAGACTAAGCAAGAGAGAGTGGTGGGGGGAGAAAGTGCCCAAGACAGAAGCTACAGTCTTTTGGTTACCTAATCTTGGAAGTGACATTCCATCACTGTGCCATATTATATTTGTTAGAAGTGAGTCACTAGATCCAGCCCACACCCAAGGAAAGGGGATTACAGAAGGCATCAAATCCAGGAGGCAGGGATCCCTAGGGGCTGTCTTAGAGGCTGCTGCCCACAGACCCTCTTTTATATAATTGCTCTGAGGCTTATATGGCTTTATCGCTATGAAGAGCTTAGGAGAGCACCTGTTTGCTCTGATTATCAGTGTGATCCTTCTGATCCAAAGGAGCACTCATTTCTTCATCTAGACCCTCCTATGTCAACAGTTCTCTTTTCTTTTCCTGCAAAGCTCTGTAAAAGTGTAGGAAGGGCAGGACAGTCACCGCTGCAAGGAAAGAGGCTGAGGAAGCAGAACAGAAAGGGGATAGGATGGGAGGTCTTGAAAAGCTCTGGGGGTGGGTGCCTAGAGACAGAAGGGAAAGTAAGAGACCCTTGTCTCCTATCATGGGCTTTACACTTTTTTTTTTTTTGAGATGACAACTTGCTCTGTCACTCAGCACCCTGGCGAGAGCGCAGTGGCGTGATCTCTAATCACTGCAACCTTCACCTTCAGAGCTCAAGCCTCCTAAGCCTCCTCCTGCCTCAGCCTCCTAAGTGGCTGGGACTACAGGCATGTGCCACCGCACCCGACTAGTTTATATATATATTAAAAATATATTTAATGGATAAATATATATTAATATATGTTTTATATATATTATATAACATATATATGTTATATATATACATATATATGTATGTATGTGTATATGTGTGTATATATGTTATAGATATACACATATATATGTATGTGTATATGTGTGTATATATATATAATGTGTGTGTGTATAGATATATATATATATAATGTGCATATATATATATATATATGTGTGTGTGTGTGTGTAGAGACCAGGTTTTGCCTTTGCCCAGGCTGGTCATGAACTCCTCAGCTCAAGTGATTCACCCACCTCAGCCTCCCACAGTGCTGGGACTATAGGTGTGAGCTACCATGCCCAGCCAGCTTTACATTGTTTAGAGTATTTCCATATACATGATTATATTGATTCTCACCACAGCTATGTGAAATAAAAATTGTTATTTCTATTTTTGAGATGAAGGAAAAAGCCCACAAAAGTCACACAGCTAGTAAATGGGGAATCAAGGATTCCAGCCCAGGCTGTCTTATCCCATGCCTTTGATTCTTTCTGTTGCAGTCTGACTTAGCTGCCCAACTTCTTTCCCATGAAGTTATAGCTTCAGCTAGAGTCATGGAAAGCCATATGGCATGAATATAATGCTGTGGGGGTGATGTGTCAGATACTGGGTTAGGGCTTCCACCCTGTCTGACCTAGCAAGTGATATCAACTTGGCTGAAAGCTGACTCAAAAATGGGAAACCAGGGCCAGACACGATGGCTCATGCCTGTGATCCCAGCACTTTGCGAGGTCGAGGTGGGTGGATTCCTTAAGCTCAGGAGACTGAAATCAGCCTGGGCAACATCATCAGACCTCATTTCTACTGAAAATAAAAATAAAAAAGTAAGTCAAGCATGGAAGCATGTGCCTGTAGTTAAAGCTACTCAGGAAGCTGAGGTGGGAGGATTGCTTGAACCTAGGATGTCAAGGCTGCACTCCAGTGTGGGTGACAGAGTGATACCCTGTCTCGAAAAAAAAAAAAGCAAAGGGGGGACCAGGAGGTCAGGAGGTCAAGGCATAGCATCTAAAAGGACTCTGTCCTGACTTCATAGCTTTAGGTACTGGGTTTCTCAATTAGAAAGGTGGAGCCGTGGAGCCCAGCAGCAAAAGGCAGAGAAGCTGGTGGTACGTGAGAAGTCTGAGGTGAAGGGAAAAGCTGTGGGACTGGCAGGAGAAGCTGGTGCAAGAGGAGTGAGTCAATCAGACTCCTGGACTTGCTAGGCTGATGTTGTCCAGGTTAGGGCTGCAGTCCTAGAGGGGAAGACTGGAGTGCCAGGCAGCAAACCATGGCTGAGACTTAACTGTTCCTGTCCTGTCACTCTTGTCTTTAGTAAAAGAGCCCCCTTTTTTGGCTGGGCAAATGGCCGCCTATAGTAAAGGCCTTGTTCCCCAACTGGCTAACTGTGGCCATGTGGCTAAGTTATGGCCACCGGAATGTAAGTGAAACTGTTGAGTGTGTGTGGCTTACAGAAGCATTTTTTTTTTTTTTTTGGTTGTTTTTGTTTTGTTTGTTCTTGAGACTGGGTTTTACTCTGTAGCCCAGGCTGGAGTACAGTGGTGTGATCATAGCTCACTGAAGTCTCAATCTCTCAGCCTCCTGAGTAGTTCGGACTATAGGTGCGCATCGCCAAACCTGGCTAATTTTTAAAATTTTTAGTAGAAACAAGGTCTCACTATGTTGCCCAGGCTGGTCTCCAGCTCCTGTTCTCAAGTGATCCTGCTGCTTTGGCCTCTCAACATGCTGGGATTATAGCATAAACCACCACTGCCAGCCAGAATGGATGGAACTGAAGAAGCTATCCTGGACCACGAGGAGGAAGCCATGATTGAGCAAAGCAGAATGACAAAATGGAAGCAGCACAGGTCCCTGATGCTGTGGAATCCCCTGGACCCACCTACCCCTGGGTTTCTTCTACATGAGAAAGAACTATCTTAATTGAGCCACTCTTATTTTGTGCTTTCTGTCCCATGAGGTAGAACCTAATCCTAACTAATACAGTATTTAAGACTAAGTAGGCCAAATGTGAGCAGGAGACATTTTTGGATACTGATTGCATAAAAAGACAGGACTTTGGGGGATGTGACCACTGGCACCCAGGTTCACATCTGGTTGATAAGATAGGAGGTGTTGCTTATGGTACAGGAGCTTGAAGTTAGACCTGCAGGATGTGGAGGGTAGCATGAGTAGAACCTAGGTTTTGGGGTAAGAGACTGGTTTAAATTCTTGTTTTGTTGTTTACTGGCTGAGTGATCTGGTGAGCTGCTGAATCTCTTGAGCTTCCGCTTGCTTATCTGAGGGGTGGTAGCTATGATTAAGTGAGATAATAAGCAGAAAGCATTTAAATTCCCTTCTGTCTTCTTTGTTCTTTTTCTTTCTTTTTTTTTTTTTTTGAGACGGAGTGTCGCTCTTGTTACCCAGGCTGGAGTGCAATGGCGCGATCTCGGCTCACCGCAACCTCCGCCTCCTGGGTTCAGGCAATTCTCCTGCCTCAACCTCCCGAGTAGCTGGGATTACAGGCACGCGCCACCATACCCAGCTAATGTTTTGTATTTTTAGTAGAGACGGGGTTTCACCATGTTGACCAGGATGGTCTCGATCTCTTGACCTCGTGATCCACCCGCCTCGGCCTCCCACAGTGCTGGGATTACAGGCTTGAGCCACCGCGCCCGGCCTTGTTCTTTTTCTTATGCTTTACACCTAGTCCTAACTTCCATTTATCCCCTGGACTGAGAGTATGACTTAATTCAAGTCTCACCTTCTCTGGTATGAAGGGAAGTAGAGGCCACTGATGTAAATTCTACCTGTTGGAATTTGCCACAAAACGTGGTGGTGGTGACGGCCTTAGCCATGGAAGGCTCAATGTTGGCTGCACGTTAGAATCACTTTGGCTGATTCTTGCAACAGACCCTACCCTAAATCAAACAAATTGAAATCTTGGCATGTGCAGTCTGGACGTCAGTTGTTTGCCAGGTTCCCCCAGGAGATCCTGATGCACAGTGAAAATTGAGAACCGCTGGAGAAGGGAAAGCAGACACATGCTCTAGCACCTGGTGGGTACTCAGTAATGCAATGAATTGTAATTGACCTGAGATTGAGATTCATAGGGAAAGGATCTGGGTCTCCTTATTTTCTTTAAATACACACAGTCCACTCAGATTATTTATTGACTAACCCAAGTTTTAGTAGTTTAGAGATAATGCATAATTGGAGGCACTCTGACATCTTAGAGCCAGGAACAACATTTAAGATTATTTAGCCAATCTACTTCACTTTATTGGTCTTTCAGTTTTCTGTAGGTAAAATGGACCTTTGGGGTTACTGTGGATTTAGAGAAGACACAGGACGTTACACAGGAAATATGCAACTTCTGTTCATCTTACTTTGATATCAAGGAGAGGCTGGGTGCCCTACATGCCTTTTGTATTACGCTTGGGCTGTGATAATGTGTCCAGATCCAAGATCCAAAAGCCAAAGCTGTTTTTTTTTTTTTTTTTTTTTTTTTGAGACTGGGTCTCGCCCTGTCCCCCGGGTTACAGTGCAGTGGAATAATCATGGCTCACTGCAGCACTGGCATTCTGGGCTCAAGTTATCCTACCTCAGCCTCCCACCTCAACCTCCCAAGTAGTTGGGACTACAGGTGCATGCCACCATGTCCAGTTAATTTTTTTTGTTTGTTTGGTAGAGATGGGGTCTTTCTGTGCTCCCCAGGCTGGTTGGTCTTAAGCTCCTGGGCTCAGGTGATCCTCCTGCCTCATCCTCTCTAAGTGCTGGCCCCAAAGCTGTATTTCTTATAGGTCAGTCTAGGAGCTTCAGTGGAAGTGAATATTTCAGTTGTACATCTCTGGGGTCAGCAATTCAAGTTAGTGAAATGCAAATATTGAGAAAAACAGGGCAATCAGGCATACTTTCACCTAGATGTTACCCCTCTAAACTACCAGGAGGGAGCTGGCAAAGGAGGAGGTGCAAGCCCAGCTTGCAGACTCCAGAAGATAAACTTGCATGTTGATGTAAGTGTGCCTTAGGGGGAAAAACATTTAGAGAGCCCCACCAGTTTTTGTTATCTAGGTGGCTAGAACTGGCCAGGTGCCTTTGGGAGTTAGGATTAAGATCAGAGACAGTCTTTGGGGATAATGGTGACTGTGGAAGAAGTATATATAAAAATAGTCCTGCACTTCCAAAGAGAATTCCAAAAATTCCAGGAAAGTGCTCTTAGCCCTGCCTGAATAGGTCTGTTACTATCATGATATCCCTGAAAAAGAGCCAAATAATTCTACTTCCTGCAGGGAAAAAAGGTCATTTTATTTTTTGAAGAAATGATTTAGTTCAATGCATACGTTGTAATTCCTTAAGTAACAGAACGCTCTTGATAAGGATGTCTTCTCCCTGATGCCATAGCCAGAGGCTTGTATTAGTTGAGAAGTCTGTATTAGATCAAAGGAGATAGAGGGAAGAGAAGAAAGAAAGAAAGGGAGAATTGAGTTTAACAACAAATCTTGGCAAATCATTCAAGTTGTAAAGCCTGTTTCCAATTGGAAACAGGAAACATTGCTTGGGTCATGGAGATCCACACTTGGATTTGAGCTCATGCTGTTAGGTATACAAGGTCCAAATCACTTGGAGGTGACCTGCTGGAATGCCACTGATCATAGTCCTACACTGGAGGCTGTATCCCAGATCTGATACTCTTTTAATAAATAAGTTAGGCCAGCCACGATGGCTCATGCCTATAATCCCAGCACTTTGAGAGGCCGAGGTGGGTGGATCATCCGAGGTCAGGAGTTCAAGACCAGCCTGACCAATATGAAGAAACCCCGTCTCTACTAAAAATACAAAATTAGCAACAAGAGCAAAACTCCATCTCAAAAATAAATAAAAAGATAAGTTAAAAATAAACAAGTACATTAGTTAATTAGAATTATTATTTTGATCTGGTAAAAATTTTACTCTCATCATTTTACGTCACATTTTAGCAAGATGTGACAAGGGGTACTCAACTAATTTCACTTTACTTTCCCAGTCAGGCTGGATACAGGCATGTGGGTAAACACAAGGGGGAATGCAGAAGTGTAGACAGCTTCACGTGACTATCTGAGGGTGGACATTTAATGGAATACTCTGTGCTTGTATGTTACAAGATGGCCTCTCTTTGGTTGGAGGGGATGAAATGGGAGGTTTACACAGATCTGGCAAGCCACAGAGGGAAGTTCTGGTTTTGTTTGTGGCTTGGGCTGGTTTCCTGGACTATTTGTGAGAAAGCAGCTGTCACCCACAACTCAGACTTTTAATTTCTAAAACTTTACATTCCATATAAACTTCCTACTATTAACTGGGATTCAAGTTCCCTTTCCAGAGCCTCTCTCTCCAAAATTCTACTGAGGAACACTCTTCGAATTGGAACCTCCACCTGATTAGATGAGTTTCATAAAACGTTTTTTTCTTTTTTTGACCAGCTCTGTCACCCAGGCTGGAGTGCAGTGGCGTGATCATACCTCACTGTAGCTTCAACCTCCTGGGCTCAAGTGATCTTCCTGCCTCAGCCTCCTGAGTGTGTGGGACTGCAGGTGCTTGCCACCGTGCCCAACATTATAAAACTTTTTAAAGTTTATTAGTAGCTTTTCCAGAGGCCGTTTCAGCTGATGGGTAGTTAAGACTTTGGTTAAGAAGTAATTGTTGTGAAGTTAACTGAATACTACTTTAACGTAGAGTATTTTTGGAAGTGTGGTACAGGTTTGTCTAGTGGTAGAATGGTACTTTTATACCAATGATGATTTTGAGATGAATTCCTATTTTTTTTTTTTTTTTGGAGACACAGTCTTGCTGTTGCCCAGGCTGAAGTTCAGTGGCACGGTTTTGGCTCACTGCAACCTCGGCCTCCCAGGTTCAAGCAATTCTCTTGCCTCAGCCTCCCGAGTAGCTGGGATTACAGGTGCCCAAGCTAATTTTTGTATTTTTAGTAGAGATGGGGTTTCACCATGCTGGCCAGGCTGGTCTTGAACTCCTGACCTTATGATCTGCCTGCCTTGGCCTCCCAAAGTTCTGGTATTACAGGCATGAGCCACTGTGCCTGGCCGAATTTCTGTCTTTAATGATCATCTGTGGACCCCTTAATTTTTCTCTTTACCTGTAAAGTTAAATCCCAATGACATAAAGAAATAGTTTGGCCCTTTTCCCATAACGTAATTCTTAGACAAATTGTGCCCAAGAAATTACCTTGACATAGATAGTATTTGAATGCTTTGTGGAATGCTGCCTGCCGACGGACAATCACATTGGTTAAAGGAAGTTGCCTTGGATATTGGCTAATGTACGTGGCTTAGAACAAGTTCTGTGCCTTACTCATTTCTTCCTTCAAAGTCAATTATTCCAATTTCAAGACAAACCAATACATCCTTGGGAGAAGTGGTGTCTGAAATAGGTTCTCTGCCTTCAATTCTATTTCATTCTTCAGGCCATGTCTCCTTCCCATGACACTGAGTCATGAAATATGAGTCATAGTAAATGGTACAGAGGCCTGAAAAAACTGTATAGATGGAGCGAGGATGATTGATTTCCAAAATTTTATCAGTTATTTAGCACAGTAGGTCAATGTATATATGTTGATTTTCTTTCTTTCTTTTTTTTTTTTTTTGAGACAGAATCTCACTCTGTCACCCAGGCTGGAGTGCAATGTTGTGATCTTGGCTCACTGCAACCTCTGCCTCCTGGGTTCAAGCGATTCTCCTGCCTCAGCCTCCTAAGTAGGTGGGATTAGAGGTGCCCACCACTGCATCTGGCTAATTTTTTATATTTTTAGTAGAGATGGGGTTTCACTATGTTGGCCAGCCTGATCTCAAACTCCTGACCTTGTGATCTGCCCACCTCAGTCTCCCAAAGTGCTGGGATTACAGGCATGAGGCACTGTGCCTGGCCTTGATTTCCTGAAAGACGAAAAGTTAAGCTTCTTCAGTCTTGCTTATCTCAGAGGAAAATGGGAAAATGTATCTCTCAGAAGCCAAAAATAAGCCAAAGTAAGATGATAGTTATATAAGAGTGCATAATGGCTTTCAAAGAGTTTGATCTTCAAAAGACATCTTCTCATTTCCTGTTTTTTTTTTTTTTGTTTTTGAGGCGGAGTTTTGCTCTTGTTGCCCAGGCTGGAGTGCAATGGAGCGATCTTGGCGCAGCCTCCGCCTCTCGGGTTCAAGTGATTCTCCTGTCTCAGCCTCCCGAGTAGCTGGGATTACAGGCATGCATCACCATGTCTGGCTAATTTTGTATTTTTAGTAGAGATGGGGTTTCTCCATATTGGTCAGACTGGTCTCGAACTCCTGACTTCAGGCACACCTTGGCCTCCCAAAGTCCTGGGATTACAG
>NW_022436959.1:10004678-10010460 GCF_009761245.1 Sapajus apella | reverse complement strand
AGAGTCTCACTCTTGTCTCCCAGGCTGGAGTGCAGTAGAATGATCTTGGCTCACTGCAACCTCTGCCTTCTGGTTTCAAGTGATTCTCCTGCCTCTGCCTCCTGAGTAGCTGGGATTACAGGCATGCGCCACCACGGCTGGCTAATTTTTGTATTTTTACTAAAGATGGGGGTTTCACCATGTTGGCCAGACTGGTCTTGAACTTCTGACCTTGTAATCCTGCTGTTTCGGCCTCCCAAAGTACTGGGATTACAGGCATGAGCCACCACACCTGGCCTCCACTATGTTATAAGCAGTCATAAAAATACAAAGGGTTGATATAACTTGACTTAATTTTTTGCAGTTGGTGTGGCCATGAAAAGCTTTATTAAAAGGAATTGTGTTTTAATCATACTCTATTAATGGTTTTGGTTATATTTTCTTTCTTCTTTTTTTTTTTTTAGATGGAGTCTTGTTCTTGTTGCCCAGGCTGGAGTGCTGTGGCGCCATCTCAGCTCACTGCAACTTCTGCCTCCCAGGTTCAAGCGATTCTCCTGCCTCAGCCTCCTGAGTAGCTGGGATTACAGGTGTGTGCTACCATTCCTGGCTAATTTTTGTACTTTTAGTGGAGACAGGGTTTCACCATGTTGGCCAGGCTGGTCTCGAACTCCTGACTCAGGTGATCTGCCTGCCTTGGCCTCCCAAAGTGCTGGGATTACAGGTGTGAGCCACCATGCCTGGCCTGGAAATATTTTCTTATGTAAACTATTTTGATCTAACACATATTGGAAATCTAGCGTTAAATTCCAGTATTCGTGTCAAGCAACATTCTCGATGCTTGGTCTCTGTGCAATTATTTCTCCTACTGTCTCTTCAAAGAAGCTGATCAAATGAACAGTCATCCTGTATGATTTTCAATTCCCATTGAATACAACACTCACTGATGAACTCAGTTCATTGAGAGTCCCATAGCCTGTGAAACACTGGCTTATGCTATTGCTCTAGAGAATAGTTTGAATTCATCAGCGGGGAGAACAGTAGGAAAATTTTTCTAAAAACAGCTCAAAATGAGGTAGATCCAGCTTCATAGGAAATGAGGTTGCTCACTCTGTAATAAAAGAGGCAACCTGATATAGGGGAACAGGTTTAGACTTTGAAACCAGGCAAACCAGAGTTCAAATCCCCTGTCACCATTTATTGGCTGTGGGTGGAAAATTAACCTCCTAAACCTCAAAGTCTTCCTTGAGAAAGAATACTTACCAAGCTCCTGAATAATAACGAATGTAAAGCTGATAGCAATGCCACAAACTTCCTGCCTTCCCCAGAGACTGAGTAATTACTAACACACAGCCTTCTAACAATTCCCTTACCTGGAGATAAGGCATGAAGCTTTGAAGTGCAGACTTTATCAGCAGGGATCACCTCCCCTGCAGGCGATGTATACATAAAATCTATTTGGAGTGAGAATTGCAAATTGTGTTACTAAAATCCTGTTTGAAACATTTTGAATCTTGGAAATACCAAGGCTATGCAAAGCACAGTGGCTGGCGCCAAGAAGGTGAGGTGAGTTGTTCAGTAAAAAACAAAACAAAACAAAACACACAGAAAAGCCAAGCTACTGTATAGGCCGGTGCCCAGGGTGCTCAGGGAACAGGCTAGGGCTGTTTTCTGGGATTGAGAGCCCTTCTTCTCCTACCTTTTAAAAAGATTCTCAGATCATTTGCAGAGGGTCAGGTTGGGGATTCAGGCCAAGGGATCACTTCTAATTCAGACCTGTTCCTCACTGTCTCCCAGGGCTATTTCTGGCCTGAAAGACACTTCTTTTTTTTTTTTTTTTATTGCATTTTAGGTTTTGGGGTACATGTGAAGAACATGCAAGACTGTTGCAGAGGTACACACAGGCAGTGTGATTTGCTGCCTTCCTCCCCTTCACCTGTATCTGGCATTTCTCCCCTTGCTATCTCTCCCCACCTCCCCACCCCACTGTCCCTCCCCCATTTCTCCCCAGCAGACCCCAGTGTGTAGTGCTCCCCTTCCTGTGTCCGAAAGACACTTCTTACCCTGCTCCCTCCACATTCACCTAGATGGGGCTTTACAAACTTCTGAATATTTCTCACAAGAGAAGCATTTTACTTGACAACCACCTCCCAGACAAACCTTGCTGAAACAATATTTACACTTATACACTCTGATGGTTTCTTCTCCATTCCATTTAATTTCATTTCATTACAAAGCATGCTGGTTGTAACCGGCTGAATTTCTTACTTTTTAAAGGGTGCTGACCCATTCCTTGCAAACCGGTAGCCTTAAATGAGTTCTCCTCAGTTATACTAGAGCTGTAGAAGACTCCAATAGAGAGCAGCCCCTGGGTTCACTCTCCCTGCCCATGCTGCCCCCATCCTGCCCCATACCATGTGTACAGACTGTACCTGGACCACAAACTGGCCTGAATTTGGTAGACACTTGAGAGCTTTCTGCAGTTTTGGGAGTCCCAGCGTGTTCCAGACTGAACTTCCAGCTCCCTGCTGAGAGTATAGCTGATTTGGATCATAAATTTGTGGAGATGGAACTGGAACGGACCTTCTTGGGGCTCACATTATTATAGAGGAGGAAACTGAGGCCACTGGTTTCTTGCACTCAGCGTAACGAATTTGAGATTTATCTAAGTCATGTGTATCAATAATTGATTTCTTTTGATTGCTGAGTAGTATTTCAGTGACGAATATACCATAGTTTGTTTCTCCATTCACCTATTGAAGCACATTTGGGTTTTTTCTAGTTTTTTTTTTTTTTGAGGCGGAGTTTCGCTCTTGTTACCCAGGCTGGAGTGCAATGGCGCGATCTCGGCTCACTGCAACCTCCGCCTCCTGGGTTCAGGCAATTCTCCTGCCTCAGCCTCCTGAGTAGCTGGGATTACAGGCACACGCCACCATGCCCAGCTAATTTTTTGTATTTTTAGTAGAGACGGGATTTCACCATTTTGACCAGGATGGTCTCGATCTCTTGACCTCGTGATCCACCCGCCTCGGCCTCCCAAAGTGCTGGGATTACAGGTGTGAGCCACCGCGCCCGGCTTTTTCTAGTTTTTGATGATTATGAAAAGACCTGCTACAAACATGTAGAAATATATTTTTTTTTTTTTTTGGAGGTGGAGTCTCACTCTGTTGCCCAGGCTGGAGTGCGGTGGTGCAATCTTGGCTCACTGCAACCTCCACCACCTGGGTTCAGGTGCCTGTAATCCCAGCTAATTTTTGTACTTTTTAGTAGAGATGGGGTTTCACCATGTTGGCCAGGCTGATCTTGAACTCCTGACCTCGTGATCCACCCACCTTGGCCTCCCAAAGTGCTGGGATTACAAGTGTGAGCCACTGCACCCAGCCACATGTACAAATTTTTATGTAAACTTAAGTTTTCGTCTCTAGTAAATACTTAGGTGTTAGATTGCAGGGCCTATGGTTAGCGTATATTTAACTTTATTAGAAACTGCCAAACTATTTTGAGAATGGCTATATAATTTTGAATTCCTCCCATCAATGTATGAAAGTTCCAGTTAGATCCACATCCTCACCAGCACTTGATATTTTCAGTTAAAAATAATTTAAAAAATATTTTAGCCATTCTAGGGGGTGTGTAGTGGTAATCTCATTACGGTTTTAATTTACATATCACTAATGGCTAATGACATTAAAAATCTTTTCCTGTGTTTATATGCCATCAGTATACCTTTTTGGTGATGTGTCTGTTCAAGTCCTTTAAAAAAATACTTTTTAATTTTTATTATTAAAAAAAAGTTTTTAGACAGATGGTTTTTCACTCTGTCATCCAGTCTGGAGTGCAGTGGTATAGTCATAGCTCACTGTAGCCTTAAACTCCTGGGCTCAAGTGATCATCCCAACTCAGCCTCCCAAGTAGCCTGGACTACAGATGTGTGTCACCATGCCTGCAGCTTTTTAAAAAAAATTTTTTGTAGAGATGGGGGAATTGTTTTGTTGACCAGGCTGGTCTTGAACTCCTGGCCTCAAGTGATCTTATAACTTTGGCTTCCCAAAATGGTGAGATTATAAGCATGAGCCACCATGCCTGGGCCACAGTTCTTCATATATTCTGACACAAATTCATTGTTGGATATTTGTGATTTGCAAATATTTTCTCCCCTAGCTTGTAGGTAGTCTTTTCATTTTATTTTATTTATTTTATTTTTTGAAATGGAGTCTCACTCTGTCGCTAGGCTGGAGTGCAGTGGTGTGATCTCGCTCACTGCAACCTCCACCTCCTGGGTTCAAGCGATTCTCCTGCCTCAGCCTCCTGAGTAGCTGGGACTACAGGCGTGCGCCACCACACCCAGCTAATTTTTGTATTTTTAGTAGAGACAGGATTTCACCATGTTGGCCAGGATGGTCTTGATCTCTTGACCTCATGATGTGCCCGCCTCGGCCTCCCAAAGTGCTGGGATTACAGGTGTCAGACACCGAGCCCAGCCTTCTATTTATTTTTTTAATCTATTGACCAACATCTGTCCAATCCATCTCATTTTCTTAATAGTGTATTTTTCAGAGCAAATGCTTTAAAATTTGGTGTCCAAATTTTTTATTTTACATCAATTTTTTATTTTATGAATATACTTTTGGTGTCATGTCTAAGAATTCTTTGCCCTAAACCCAGGTCACAAGTTTTGTACTTTCATGTTTTATGTTATGTGTATTTTGAGGTAAGTTTTAAAATAAAACGTGAGGTTTAGTTTGCAGTTTTTTGTTTTTGGCATAGGGATGTCCAATTATTCTGACACCAGCTGTTGAAAGAACAATCCTTTCTTCATCTGCACCTTTGTTGAAAGTCAGATGGCCATATTTGGATGGTACTATTCTGAGACTGTCTATTCTGTTTCATTGATACATTGTTTATTTCTAATACCACACTGTCTCAATTACTGTAGCTTATAGTAAGTCTTAAATTGGATAATGTGTTTCCTCCAACTTTTTATCATAATTTCTTTGGTTCTTCTAGTTCCTTTCCTTTTCAATTTAATTCTAGAATCAGCTTGTCTATTATTTTAAAAAGTATTTCTGGAATTTTTATTGGAAATGCATTAAATCTTTTAATTTATTTATTTATATTATTTTTATTATTTTTGAGAAAGAATCTCTCTCTGTTGCCCAGGCTGGAGTGCAGTGGTGCAATCTTGGCTCACTGCAGCCTCCACCTCCTGGGTTCAAGCAATTCTCCTGCCTCAGCCTCCCAAGTAGCTGGGATTACAGGCACATGCTACCATGCCCAGTTAATTTTTGTACTTTTAGTAGAGATGGAGTTCCACTATGTTGGCCAGGCTGGTCTCAAACTCCTGACCTCAGGTATCCACCTGCCTCAGCCTCCCAAAGTGCTGGATTACAGGCGTGAGCCACTGCACCTGGTTGGAAATGCATTAAATCTATAACTTTCTTTGGAAAGAATCAACATCTTTATTATACTGAATCTTCTAACTGATTGGCATGGCATATGTCTTCATTTATCTAGATTTTCTTTGATTTCTGTCATCAGTGTTATATTGTATGTAGTATACAGATACTGTACAGATTTTGTTAGATTTATGCCATTAAGTATCATTTATACCATATATACATGTGTATGTATTTCATTTTAAAAACTATTCCAAATGTTATTTAAAAATTTCATTTCCAGGCCGGGCGCGGTGGCTCAAGCCTGTAATCCCAGCACTTTGGGAGGCCGAGGCGGGTGGATCACGAGGTCAAGAGATCGAGACCATCCTGGTCAACAAGGTGAAACCTCGTCTCTACTAAAAATACAA
>NW_022436959.1:9980440-10004278 GCF_009761245.1 Sapajus apella | reverse complement strand
CTTTGTAAGCTTGCCAGATTAAATTATGTCTTGAAATTTGTTTTTTAACACAAATTCCTTGAGATTTTCTGCACAATTGCATAATCTAAGAATAGGGACTCTTTTATATTTTTTTCCCCAATCTGTATGACTTTTTTTCCTCCTCTTCATCATATTGCGCTGGCTGGGACTTCAATGTGATTTCGAATAGGTATGGTGAGAGTAGACATTATTGCTCTGTTTCTAGACTTAGAGGAAAAGCATATAGTCTTTCCTTATTAAGTGACATGTCACTTGTATAGCCACATATAAGTAATATGTAATATGTTATTACCTGTAGGTTTTTTGAAGATGCCCTTTATTGTTTGAGAAAGTTTCCTTCTTTTCCAGTTTGCTGAGGATTTTTTTATTTTTTATTTTTATTTTTTGAGATGGCATTTCGCTCTTTCACTCAGGATCTTGGCTCACTGCAACCTCCACCTTCCAGTTTCAGGCGGGAGCCACTGTGCTTGGCCCTGCTGAGGGTTTTTACCATGAGTGGATGTTGAATTTTGTCAAATGCTTTTTCTGCATCAATTATTATGTTCCGATTTTTTTTCTTCTTTAGAGTGTTAATGTGGTGGATTACATTTTTTAAATTGTAGACTATTAAGTCAACCTTGTATTACTGGGACAAACTATTGGGTCATGATGTATTATTCTTTTTTTTTTTTTTCTTTTTTTGAGACGGAGTTTCACTCATGTTACCCAGGCTGGAGTGCAATGGCGCTATCTCGGCTCACCGCAACCTCCGCCTCCTGGGTTCAGGCAATTCTCCTGCCTCAGCCTCCTGAGTAGCTGGGATTACAGGCACGCACCACCATGCCCAGCTAATTTTTTTTTGTATTTTTAGTAGAGACGGGGTTTCACCATGTTGACCAGGATGGTCTCGATCTCTTGACCTCGTGATCTACCCGCCTCGGCCTCCCAAAGTGCTGGGATTACAGGCTTGAGCCACCGCGCCCAGCCTGTATTATTCTTTTTATATAGTCCTGGATTTGATTTGCTAAGAGTTTATTGAGGATTTTTGCATCTATGTTAAAATACTGGTCTATAATTCTCTCATGCTGTCTTTGTATGGTTTTGTTAGCAAAATGATAAAGGAGGTTGAGAAATATTCCTCCTCTTCTAGTTTCTGACAAAGATTATATAGAATTTGTATTTTTTGAAACTTTATTTTCTTTATTTACACTTATTTGTTTATTTATTTATTTGAGATGGAGTCTTGCTCTGTCGCCCAGGTTGGAGTACAGTGGCGTGATCTCAGCTCACTGCAACCTCTGTCTCCTGGGTTCAAGTGATTCTCCTGCCTCAGCCTCCCAGGTAGCTGGGACTACAGGTATGTGCCACCATGCCTGGCTAATTTTTTATATTTTTAGTAGAGACAGGGTTTCACCATGTTGGTTAGGCTGGTCTTGGTCTCCTGGCCTCATGATCCACCTGCCTTGGCCTCCCAAAGTGCTGGGATTACAGACATGAGCCACTGTGTCCAGCCTCTTTATTTACTTTTTAGACAGTCTCATGCTATCACCCAGGCTGGAGTGCAGTGGCAAAATGGAGCCTTTACCTCCTGGGCTAGTGATCCTCCCACCTTAGCCTCCCAAAGAGCTGGGCCCACAGATGTATGCCACCATGCCCAGCTATTTTTAAAAATTTTTTTAAAATAGAGATGGAATCTCTTGCTTTGTTGCCCAGGCTGGTCTCGAACTCCTGGGCTCAAGCAATCTTCTTGCCTTGGCCTCCCAGTGTTGATATTACAGGCATGAGCCTCTGCAACAGGCCTTATTTTTTTCCTTAAATGCTAGGTAGAATTTACCAGTAAATCAACACAGACCTGGAGACTTATTTTATAAAAAGCTTTTCAACTACTGATTCAATTTCTTTAATAATTATTGGGCTATTCAGGATATCTGTTTCATCTTAGATGAACTTCATTATTTTTGGTTTGAGGAATTCTTCTATTTCATCTAAGTTGTGGAATTTATGTGTATTGAGTCACTCATTACATTCCTTTATTATCCTTTTAATGTTTGTGGCATCTATAGAAATATCCCGCTTTTTATTCTTGATAGTAGTAATTTGTGTTTCCTCTGTTTTTTTCTTTGTCAGTCTTGCTAGAGGCTTATCATTTTTACCGATCTTTTCAAAAAAACAGCTTTTGAATTAATTTTCTCTATTATTCTGATTTAAATTTTACTGATCTGTGTTGTTATTTTTATTATTTTCTCTATTCTTCTTGCATTGAGTGTATTTTACTCTACTTCATTTAGTGTCTTTAGGTGAAATAATTTGATTATTTATTTATTTCTTTTTTGAGACTGAGTCTTGCTCTGTTGCCCAGGCTGCAGTGTAGTGGTTTGATCTTGGCTCACTGCAACCTCTGTCTCCCAGGTTCAGGTGATTCTCCTGCCTCAGCCTCCTGGGTAGCTAAGATTACGGGTGTGTACCACCACGTCTGGCTAATTTTTGTGTTTTTAGTAGAGATGGGGTTTTGCCATGTTGGCCAGGCTGGTCTCAAATTTGTGGCCTCAAGTGATCTGCCCACCTCAGCCTCCCAAAGTGCTGGGATTACAGGCGTGAGCCACTGTGCCTCGTCTTTCTTTCTAATGTAATAATTTAATGCTATAAGTTTTTTAAAGCACAGCTTTAGTTGCTTCCCACACATTTTGATTAGTTATATTTTCACTTTTGTTCATTTTAAACTGTTTTCTTTTTCTTTCTTTTTTTTTTTTTTTTTTGAGATGGAGTTTCACTCGTTACCCAGGCTGGAGTGCAATGGCGCGATCTCCGATCACTGCAACCTCCGCCTCCTGGGTTCAGGCAATTCTCCTGCCTCAACCTCCTGAGTAGCTGGGATTACAGGCACGCGCCACCATGCCCAGCTAATGTTTTGTATTTTTAGTAGAAACAGGGTTTCACCATGTTGACCAGGATGGTCCCGATCTCTTGACCTCGTGATCCACCCGCCTCGGCCTCCCAAAGTGCTGGGATTACAGGCTTGAGGCACCGCGCCTGGCTTAAACTGTTTTCTAATGTCCCTTTACACTCCTTCTTTGACTCATGGGTTATTTAGAAGTGTGTTGCTTAACTTTCAAATGCTTGGTGATTTTTCATTTAGTCTATGCTATTATTTTGAGTTAAATTCCATTTTGACTAGAGAACATACTCTGTATGATTTTAATTATTTTAAATTTGCTATGTTTGCTCTATGACCCAAGATACAGGTCAGAGAACAATTTCATGTGCATTTCAAAACAATGTGTATTCTGTGGCTGTTGGGTAGAGTGTTCTATAAATGCCAAATATGTCCGATTGACTCATGATGTTATTTATGTCTTCTTGGTCTTTACTAATTTTCTGTCTACTTGTTTGCTCAGTTATTGAGAGGAATGTTGAAGCCTCCAACTACAATTGTGAATTTGCCTATTTTTCGTGTTAGTTCTGTCAGTTTTTTGTTCATGTATTTTGAAGCTCTGTTATTAAGTGCATAATAACAGGATTCAGGATTATTATGTTTTCATAATGGAATTATTATTATATTTTCTAGGTGAATTGGCCCTTTTATTACATTATTATATAATGTCTCTCTTTATCTCTGGTAATTTTCCTTACTCTGAAGTCTATTTTTAGTTGGCATTTAGCACACTGAAACAGAATGGTCCAAAGTCACAGAATCATTCCACATCCTTGTTCTCCTTGTCCAGGAAATGTAATGGAATCTTGCCATACAATTTTAAAGATCCTTGAGTCATAGGACAGTTTATAAAATGCACCCTCATTTAGAACAAATAATAATGGTGACTTAGACCTTCTCCATGTTATATATAGACTATGTTATTAGTAAAGTCCATTCTTTCAACATGTTTTGAAATGTCAACCATGAACCAACAGGTACAGGGTCGTATGAGAGGATACTGAGGAAAAAAAGGATAAATAGAAGAAGAAAGAAACGATACAAAGAAACCTTTTCCCAGACCCTTCAGATGGACACAGCTCAGTACAAATAATTCTGTTTCAGTGTGCTAAATGCCAAATAAATAACAGTAGGGTTACTATTAATAATCCCACTTCAGCCTTCTTTTGATTAACATTTATATGTTTTTGTCTTATTTCTTTTTACTTTCAATTTATCTATATAATTACATTTAAAGCGGGTTCTTTATACATTGGAGAATAGTTTGTTTGGTCATGTTTAAAAAACCTATTTTGACAGTCTCTGTCTTTATTGATGTGCTTAGACCATTTACATTTAATATAGTTATTGATATGCTTGAGTTTATGTTTATCATTTTTTGGTTTTTGTTTTTTATTTATTTCATCTTTTATCTTCTTTTGGATTTTTTGAGCTTTTTTAATATTGCATTTTAATTTATTTTGTTTTTGACTATATTTTTTGTATAGTATTTTTGTGGTTGCTCTAGGTATTAAAATGTACATACTTAACTCTTCATAGTCAGCTTAGAATCTACATTTTATTACTTCAAGTGGAATGCAGGCATTTTTCAGCTAATAGCTTTCCTCTTTCAAGATCTCATCCAGCTCTAACATAGCCCTGATGTGACCAATCTTACTCCTGTGCACTAATGCCCATTATAGAATGGATTTTCCTTAATCTCTAGGAGAGTGCTCATGAGGGAGAACTGATAAAACAAGAAATTGCTGCCTGAGGCCAAGTGTTAGGCATGTCCAAGATTGCTCAATAAATGCTTGTATAATTGGAAAGTGAAGAAAAGTCTTGGGCATAGATCAGCAATTCCCTTAAAAGTAAAATATCTCTGTGGTTTTGTATTCCTTCTTGTTCTTGTGTCAGATTCATTTCTTCTTCCATGCTAGCGTTGGATAGTACTGTGTATCTGAGGCATATGTTTTCCTTCAGCATTTCTGGAATTTCCTTGTTGAAATGGGAGTCCTGAATAAAAACAAATACTCATGTTGTGTTCCATATATAGGCTGATTTAGAATATTGGAATCAAAATGAACATATTGGAAAAGTATCAGGCACAGACTCCTTTTCCTAACACAACTCACAGATATCACCTAAAAATATTTTTGTGGCCAACGTGGTGAAACCCTGTCTCTAGTAAAAATACAAAAATTAGGTGGGCATGGTGGCGTGCGCCTGTAATCTCAGCTACTCAGGAGGCTGAGGCAGAAGAATTGCTTGAACCTGGGAGGTGGAGGTTGCAGTGAGCTGAGATCGCGCCACTGCACTCAAGCCTGGTGCCTGGTGACGAAGTGAGACTCTGTCTCAAAAAAAAAATTTTTTTTTTGCAATGGGGTCTGTTCACTGAGGTAGATTTTCCTGGTCCAAACTGGCAGAATCATTCCACGTGTTTGCTCTCCTTCTCCAGGAAATATAATGCAATATTCCCATACTATTTTATTTTATTGACACAGAGTCTCACTCTCTTGCCCAGGCTAGAGTACAGTGGTATGATCTTGACTCACTGTAACCTCTGCCTCCTGGGTTCAAGCAATTCTCCTGCCTCAGTCTCCCAAGTAGCTGAGATTACAGGAACCCACCCCTATGCCCGGCTAATTATTGTATTTTAGTAGAGATGGTTTTTTTTTTTTTGGGGGGGGGGGGAATGAGAAAATAACTTATTTGATTGTGGAGAGTGGGCCGATGTCCAGCCTCAGAACTTCTGGAACTGCTTCTTGGTGCCAGCGGCCTTGGTGACCTTGAGCACGTTGAAGCACACAGTCTTGCTCAGGGGCCTGCACTCGCCCACTGTCACGATGTCACCGATCTGGACGTCCCTGAAGCAGGGGGACAGGTGTACGGACATGTTCTTGTGGCGCTTCTCGAAGCGGTTGTACTTGCGGATGCAGTGCAGGTAGTCTCGGCGGATGACAGTGGTCCTCTGCATCTTCATCTTTGTCACTACACCAGAGAGGATCCGCCCTCGAATGGAGACGTTACCAGTGAAGGGGCATTTCTTGTCAATGTAGGTGCCCTCAATAGCCTCTTTGGGTGTCTTGAAGCCCGGACCGATGTTCTTGTCGTATCGCGGGAGCTCCTCCTTGCCAGTTCCTCCCAGCAGGACCCTCTTCTTGTTTTGAAAGATGGTTGGCTGCTTTTGGTAGGCACACTCGGTCTGAATGTCCGCCATCTTCCCGACAGCCTGCAAAAAGGAAGAGATGGGGTTTTGCCATGTTGGCCAGGTCGGTCGCAAACTCCTGACCTCAGGTGACCCACCCGCCTCTCCTCCCAAAGTGCTGGGATTGCAAGTGTCGGCCAGTGTGCCCGGCCTCCATACTATTTTTTAAAAGCCCTGATCCATAGGAGAGTTTGTAAAATGCACCCTCATTTAGAACAAATAATAATGGTGACATATATATATATAATCTACATATGGCATAGAGAAGGTCTAAGTCGCCATTGTTTTGTTTTATATATATATATTTCAAGATGGAGGTTTGCTTTTGTTGCCCAGTTTGGAGTGCAATGGTATTATATCAGCTCACTGCAACCTTTGCCTGCTGGATTCAAGCAATTCTGCCTCAGCCTCCCAAGTATCTGGGATTACAGGCATGTGCCAGCACGCCTGGCTAATTTGTATTTTTAGTAGAGACAAGGTTTCTCCATGTTGGTCAGGCTGGAGAACTCCTGACCTCAGGTGATCCACCCACCTTTGCCTCCCAAAGCTCTGGGATTACAGGTGTGAATCACCGTGCCCGGACTTGTAGACTATATTGTTAACGTAAAATCCATTCTTTCAACAAACATTTTTTGAAATGTCAACCCTGAACCAACAGGCACAGGGTTGTGTGAGGGGATACTGAGGAAAAATAAAGGATAAAATACGCTGGGCACAGTGGCTCACTCCTGTAATTCCAGCACTTTGGGAGGCCAAGGCGGGCGGATCACTCGAGGTCAGGAGTTGGAGACCAGCCTGGCCAACATGGCGAAATCCCATCTCTACTAAAAATACAAACAATTAGCTGAGTGTAGTGACAGGCACCTATAATCCCAGCTACTCAGGAGGCTGAGGCAGGAGAACTGCTTGAACCTGGGAGGTGGGGGTTGCTATTAGCTGAGATGGCACCACTGCACTCCAGCCTGGTCAGCAGAGCGAGGCTCTACCTCAAACAAAACCAGACAAAAAATTCAGCTCTTTTACTAAGTAGGTGTGTGGCCCTCACTTGTAAAATGGTTCCTCATTTGTAAAAATGTAGAAAATGTAATGCCTTACTCTTTAATTCTCAAGCAGAAATGTTCTAACTTTCACTTTGTTAGAAAATTTAGGAAAAATAATTTTGAGTGAGTAAACAGATATGCTACTAACTAGAATGTGAAATTTGCATGATTTTAGAGCAAACAGCTGGGCACGGTGGCTCATGCTTGTAATCCCAGCACTTTGGGAGGCTGAGGCAGGCGGATCACTTCAGGTCAGGAGTTTGAGATTAGCCTGGCCATTATGGTGAAACCCCAACTCTAGTAAAAATATGAAAATTAGCCTGGCATAGTGGCAGGTGTCTGTACTCTCAGCCAGTTGGGAGGCTGAGGCAGGAGAATCTCTTGAACCCTGGCAGCAGAGGTTATAGTAAGCTGAGATCACACCATTGCACTCCAGCAAGACTGTGTTAAAAACAAACAAACAAACAAACAAACTATAAGCACAGAGGAACTTCAAAGAAATTTCATGGCTTCAGTGTACTGTTTTGAGCAGCTTCCTCAAATCTTCGTGGATCAAGTTCAGCCTCCACCAGTGGGAACATTTAATGAGGAAGGTTGAGAATAACCATGCGTTCTATTAATATCTAGAAGGATTGCGGTTAGGACCCAATGACTAATAAGATACCCTAAGAATCATTAGGAAAGGAACTTTGTAATAAAACTCTGGGCAAATGGTACCTACATTCATTTCAGTTGTCATTTCATTCAAATTTTGTGTGTCTGTTCTCTACCCTAGCAGCTGATTTATAGACTGACCTTTTACCTAGGCTAGTCCCCAGCTACACTGGCACTGTTACAAGGCAGTGAACTCCATGAGTAAATGCATGTTCTGATTTGCTTTGCTCTCAAACGCCAACCTGACCTTCTCCTTGTCTTTCTGACTAGTTATGACTCATAGGCTAGCTGAACACCAGGCTCTTGGGATCCCAAGCTGGGCAGGGTGCTGTGTTTTTAATTTGCTCATCCAGACTTTCCCAGTGCTGACTGGTTCAGAACTGGGGTCGGTAAAAGGGTCGGTAACAGGGAGACCAGGCTCCATTGCTATGGTTACTCTTTCCATGGATACAAATTATCAGGCAGCTTCCATCCTCATAGACCTGGCTCCCGCCTGTTCCAGGAGTCTTTTACTGAGCAAAAACAAGTGGTGAACTCTTTGCTCGCTTCCTGGAAACTTCTCTTGAATTTCACCCTATGTGTATCAACAAAATCACCTACCTATCTTTAAATATCAAAGATGAATTTTTACCTTTAAATATAATTGTTCAAATTTAGGTTATAAACTGAATTATTCTGTGCTGTGTGAATATTCATGTACTTGAACTTTTTATTTTTATTTTTATTATTTTGAGATGGAGTCTCGCTTTGTTTCCTGGACTGGAGTGCAGTGGTGCGATCTCAGCTCATTGCAACCTCTTCCGGGTTCAAGCAATTCTCCTGTCTCAGCCTCCCAAGTAGCTGGAATTACAGGCGTGTGCCACCACGCCCAGCTAATTTTTTGTATTTTTAGTAGAGACAAGGTTTCACCATGTTGGCCGAGCTTATCTCAAACTCCTGACCTCAGGTGATCCACCCAAAGTGCTGGAATTACAGGTGTGAGCCATTGCACCGGGCCTCATGTACTTGAATTTTTAACCATAAAAGTTATATAAGCTCATCAAGGGAAACAGTGAAAACTGGTAAAAGGTATGTAAAACCCCAGAATTAATGTCTAGGGCTAGATGCAGTGGCTCACACCTGTAATCCCAGCATTTGGGAGGCCAAGGTGGGTGGATCACTTGAGCACAGGAGTTCAAGACCAGCCTGGGCAATATGTCACAATCCTGTCTCTACTAAAAATACAAAAGTTAGCCGGGTGTGGTGATACGTGCCTTTAGTCCCAGCTACTTGGGAGGCTGAGATGGGAGGACTGCTTGAGCCAGGGAGGTGGAGGTTGCAGTGAGCTGAGATTGCGCCACTGCCCTCTCTAGCCTGGGTAATAGAGCAAGATTGTCTCAAAAAAAAAAATTTTTTTTTGGCATGCTTTTTCCTAGATTTAGACATTTTTTGTATCTATTGACCTTTAAAAAGTTTGTCTTTTGTCATGTGCACACTTATATTTTAAACTGAGGTTAATTATGGGTGGGTTTCAGGGAGCACCCAAACACCCTGAAATCGTATGTGAAATTGCATATATGGGCATATGTATTTTTTTCTGAGGAGAAGGGCATAATTTCTATCAGATACTCAAAAGAATCTGTGGCTCCAAACATTTTTAAAAATCACAGTAACTTTGCATCATATTTTTTCTACTACTCTAGGAAAGCACTTTCCCAGGAGGTTTAGGGCATGCCAGTATGTTACTGCAAGCATGCCTGGACTCGGCATTTTAGTTTTTCTGTCTGCAACCCTTATAAAGGGTTAGGTCAGAGTGTCTCCTATATATGCATGGAGGCAGTTGGGGCTTTTGGACAACCATGCAGTATTTTAATTTCCATGATTCTGTTAGATGTATGTGGTGGGAGGAGCCAGAGGGGTCATTGGTCAAGGTGACTAAATGTGGTGCATGTAGACAATCAGTGGTTCCACATCCCACAATGAAAGTTCTGATCTGTGCTGGGACTAGAGTTCATCCTCAATATCATACCTGCTGCATGTTTGGAAGTATCCTATGTCATCTATCTCTCCATATAATCTTGCTGTTGTAGAATCAATAAATAGTTATTGAATGCTTTTGATGGAAGATAGGCGTAATGATCACTTCTCTTTGGCAAACTAGGAAAGTGTTGCTTAGAAAAATCTCTGTGGTTTTCTATAGCTCCCAATAACAGAAAATAAGAAACTTGAAAATGGAACCCAGATTCTGTGACTCCAATCCTGCAAGCTTGTCCCTAAACCATAGTTTATCATACTAGCCACCTTGGTTTTTATTTTGAGGAGCAGTTTCCATTTGGAAAGATTTTTGAATGGTCAGTTGATTTCTATAGGCACTTGGTGGTGTCCAATGATAGCAAATAAATGAGATAGTGGATTTAGTTTGATCATTACCTCCTCACTTATGAGAGCAAGAAGCAGGTGCATAAGTGAAAAGAAAGAAGGAAGTTTCTTTACTTGTCTGTATTTGTGATAATATAAAAATATTCCTAGAGGCTGGGTGCAGTGGCTCATGCCTGTAATCTCAGCACTTTGAGAGGCCAAGGTGGGTGGATCACGAGGTCAGGAGTTCGAGACTAGCCTGGCCAACATGGTGAAACCCTGTGTCTACTAAAAATACAAAAATTACCTGGGCATGGTGGCGGACACCTGTAATCCCAGTTAGTCAGGAGATTGAGGCAGGAGAATCTCTTGAACCTGGGAGGTGGAGGTTGCCGTGAGCAGAGATTGTGCCACTGCATTCTAGCCTGGGCAACAGAGCAAGACTTCATCTTGGAAAAAAAATACTCCTAGAAAACTAACTAGATGAGAGAACCTAATTTTCTAAAGATTTATCTCTATTCTGAATGTTATGCTTAATATGTCTTTGTAGGACACTTCCATTTCAGTGCTGAGAACATTTTCTTCTAGTATTAATGAATTTACCTCTTATCCCTAAAGATAAGTGTACCATTGGAGAGAAACATGAGCAAGATTTGTGGACTCTAATGAACTTGCAAAAGAGAAATGAGGCAAATATTTTATAATAGAAAAATACTAAGACATCAGATTCTTGAATATGCAGGTGACATTGCTGTATTAATAGATATTCACCTTTTAAATAAAAATTTGCTTATAACAGACCCAGTGAGATTTAAAAACTAGCCTTATTATTCAAAGATTTGATTTACATCAATATAATTGATGAAACTGTTCAGCCATAGATTTTCAAAATGCTCTACTTTACAAATAGCACATGAAATTGATTTTCTCATTTTTATATATTACAGATTAAATGTTTCTCAAATGCTTTGCAGGATATTGAAGATTTCAGAAGACAGGAATGGTACATGTACCCTGTAGTCAGGCTTCCTAACGGGCCATACATTTTCTGGGAGAAACAGTGTGAGTCATTAGTTGTAGGAGGTGAAGAAGGTATCCAAGAATACCAAAGCAAAAATGCTTGAAGGTTTAAAATTAAATGCAAATTGTTTAATCAAGATGTCATGTGCTAATAGAGTTTTGTAACCAGCATTTGATATTTCATACTGTCTTATATTTTTAATGTATGAAATGCAGTTGCACACACACACACATACACATACATACGCACATATTATACTATTAAAAAATTAGCTGATATTTTAAATTAAAAAGGTTATGTTCATGGGAAAAAATTAAAACTATACAAAAGACAGAAGTAGATAAGAAGATAAACAAAAGTTTACCTTCTTACTTCTCTATGTTCAATTCTGCTACCTAGAGGTAAACAGGGTTAAAATTTCCTGCCAGGAATATTCACTGTCATATGTGTATATGTCCTTTAAAAAGCTCTACAAATGTGATTGCAATACTGTTGAACAACTTGCTATTTTCAGTAAATAATGTCTTGAACTTCATCTTTCTACATCTGTACATGTAGACCTCTTTCATTCTTTTTGGTGATGGTATAATATAATATGCCATTGTAAGAATGTACCATTACCTACTTAACTAATTCCTTACTAGTGGATATTTTGGTGGTTTCTACTTTTGTCTTATCTTCTTATTGTAAACCTGTGTACAAGGACACATATTACACCATTATTTTTCCAGACATGTGCAGATATAGTGTTGGGTGGTTGGGCAACTTCCTAGGAATGTAATCTCTGGGTAAAAGGACATGTGCATTTTTAATTATCTAATTTTTTACTTTTAAGAAAATATGTCTTATAGTAAAAAGATTATATCAAAAGTGAAAAGCAAGAGTCTTTCTCAGGCTCTGAGCTCCCCTCATGACCTTGGTAAGAGTTTCTTAGTCTCCTGTTCTAACATGAATATAATACATATTTTATGTATGCATAAAAAATACAAGCAGGATGATTGAATGTGGAGTATGCTCACATTATATTTGATAAGTACTGCTCTTCAAACAAAATGCATCAATTATATTCCTATCAAAAATCTGTGTACCTTCCTGCCTCCACCATCCTTGACAGTATCCTTGGATATGATCACAATTTTTCTTTTCTTTTTTTCTTTTGAGACAGAGTCTCACTTTGTTACCCGGGCTGGAGTGCAGTGACACAATCCTGGCTCACTGCGACCTCTGCCTTCCAGCTCAAGTGATTTTCCTGCCTCAGCCTCCTGAGTAGCTGCGATTACAGCCGTGCACCACCATGCCCAGCTAATTTTTGTGTTTTTAGTAGAGAGGGTTTCACCATGTTGGCCAGCCTGGTCTTGAACTCCTGACCTCAAGTGATCCATTTGCCTTGCCCTCCCAAAGTGCTGGGATTACAGGCATGAGCCACTGTACCATCCTGGCATTTCTTTTCTTTTCTTTTCTTTTTTGAGATGGAGTTTCGCTCTTTTGCCCAGGCTGGAGTGAAGTGGCGCAATCTTGGCTCACTGCATCCTCTGCCTGCCAGGTTCAAGTGATTCTCCTGCTTCAGCCTCCCGAGTAGGTGGGATTACAGGCCCCTGCCACCATGCCTGGCTAATTTTTCATATTTTTAGTAGAGTCAGGGTTTCATCGTGTTGGCCAGGCTGGTCTCAAACTCCTGACCTCTGGTGATCCACCCACCTCGGCCTCCCAAAGTGCTGGGATTACAGGCATGAGCCACCATGCCCGACTGGGCATTTCTTTTTTTGTAAGTGACGTAGAATCACACTGGATTGACTTTCTTACTGGCTTCTGTGCTTTCTTGGGATACTTACAACCAGACACAAGTATTTCTACAGTTAAAGGAAACAAGATGCCTACTCTGGAGCCAGCTACAGTGGGTGGTGCCTGTAGTCCTAGTTACTTGGAGGGGAGAGGAGGCTGAAGTGGGAGGATCACTTGAGGCGAGGAGTTCAAGGCTGCAGTGAACTATGATCATGCCGCTATGCTCCAGCCTGGGCGACGAAGCAAGACTTCATTTCTTTAAAAAGAAAGAAAGAAAGAGAGAACGAGAGAGAGAGAGAGGGAGGGAGGGAAGGAGGAAGGAAGGAAGGAAAGAAAAGAAAAGAAAGAAAGAAAAGCTTACTCTGTACCTTGATAAGATGTTATGTCCCCCTGAATCCTTTTACTTCAACTCCATAAATGAGACCTTTACTTTCCTATCCCTCTTTCTCTGTTTCCTTCCTCTTCTAGAGAGATCTTTGAAGTCTTTATTCTTCCCTTCCCACTCATCCTCTGCTCTCATCTCCTAGGTGAGGCTGAGGTATGTAGTGATTTTTGATCTAATTTAGACTATAATATCCTCAGACGAGGCCCATGGGCGATATATTTTTTGAGTCCTTCCATAAATGGAAATATCATCCTTTCTCCTCTACAGGTGAATGACATCTTGGAAGATGATAGCCTTTTTCTTAGACAACCTGTGATGTTATTTCAGAGTCCTGCGTTGAGGAAAATAACTTCAGTGTTAGCCTGCATCTTTTGTGAGTTATTCATTCTGTTTAAAAGATGGCAAGCTTTCCTTTTTATCTTTGAAGTCCAGGAATCTTACAGTGATATTCCCAGGGGTGTGCCTTCTATCACTGAACTTGCCAGTAACTTGATATGCCCTTTTAAACTGCAGACTAAGGAATATTTCTTCCATTTGTTTAATTATTACCTTTCTTTCATTGGGTTTTCTCCCTTTAGAATCCCTATTATTCACAAAATAGATATCCTTTATGCCTTTTATCTTCTTTCCTCATAATTTCTATCTCTTTGTATTTTTGTTCTTGAGATATTTCTTCCTTTTGACCTCTAATTTATACCTCTACAGTGAACAGCCATCCTTTCCCCCAATTCATATACTAAATTTTTCAATGAGAAAAGCGTACTTTTATTTCCAAAATGTCATTTTATGCTTTGATTAAAGACTGTGCTCTCATTAATTTTTAGATAGACGTAAGTAACAGGCCAACTAGGTAGACGCTTACTTTTGCTAAGACCTAGTAGAGTTCTTTGGTCTTGTCACAGTTAACGATGTAGATGGAATCTTGGCCACCTAACCACTGATCCACTTTTTCCTCCATCTACGGGGCTATTCACAAGAAACAATTTTGACGACGTGCAAATAAATCCTACTCTGTAGATCTGAAGGTAAGGCATTTATTTCTGTTGACATTTCTAAAAGTAGGTAGGATAATATTTTGGAGTTCGTGGATGTATAATGGAGATAGCCACGTGAATTTGTGCTAGGAGGAGAATTCTGGAAGGACTGTCATCAGACATTTCTGATTTCCCTCAAATACTCTTTCCTAAATTTCACCAAATTTCATTCTAATATGATTTATAAGTGGTGTCTCCGCATTGTCTCGGCCCCTCTTGTAGTGACTTAAATCATACCACATGACAATTAAATGAAAAGGATAAAACTTTATGAGCAATTACTCTCAAAGTCTCTCCACTCAAAACTTATGTGGGTTTTCTGCCAACCTACCAGTAATAATTATGTGTGGAAGTTGTATTAGGCACAATAGATTTAGAGTGCAGTAAAGATGATGGAATGATATGGAGGGACTGGTTACTCCAGTGGAGAAGAATGAACATGTTGCTTTGGGTCCTTTTCCGATTACACATCTGTCTCCTGGATTAGTATTACAACACTCTATTTTTTAGCATCCTGGGTGCTTAAATTATTTTATTATATCTGTCACTTGATGTTCAAGGTATTCCACCAAGGTAGGGAGGAAGATTTAAACAATTTCTCTTGCTGTTTCATAGTTGGAAAATTGAAGCATAAAAAAGGTACATGTAGTCTCTGTTGGACCCGAGAAGGAAAGCAAACCACTTACTTTCAGGGCTATTACATTCTCTCTTTAATTTTGAGGCTCTTTAAGCAAGAGATACAACATGAACTGCCTATATAACTTTCTTATGCCTCTTTCTGTTTCCTTCCTCTTCCAGATGAGGTCTTTGAAGGATTTTCCTTCCCTTCCCACTCATCCTCTGCTCTCATCTCAGATTAGGCTGAGGTATTTAGTGATTTTTATTCTAATCTAGACTCTGATATCCTCAGATGAAGATATTATAACTCACCACTGGTCCCCCTGACCAAATCCACTCATATTTTAAACTCTTTCTTCTTTTTGATATTTTTATGGCATCTGATATTGGTGAATGTTAGCCTTACCTCCTAAAGCCAATCTTCCCCTGGCCTAGGAGATACACTCCTTTGAGCATATCTTATTATCCTTCTGATTACTCTTTTTCTGCTTTTTTCATTGGTTCTTTTTCCTCCTCTCATCCTTCATCCTCTAGACCAGTTCTTCTTCTTCTTCTTTTTTTATTGACAGAGCCTTGCTCTGTTGCCCAGGCTGAAGTACAGTGGAGTGATTAGGCTCACTGCAGCTTCAACCTCCTGGGCTCAAGTAATCCTCCTGTCTCAGCCTCATGAACAGCTGGGATTACAGGTATGTGTCACCATGCCTGGCTAATTTTTCAACTTTTTGTCGAGATGAGGTCTCACTATGTTGCCCAGGCTGATCTTGACATCCTGAACTTAAGTGATCCTCCCACCCAGCTTCCCAAAGTGCTGAGATTACAGGAATGAGCCACTGTGCTCAGTCCCAGTTCTTGATAATATGTTCATCCATTCAGCTAATATTTACTGAACACTTACGATGTATCAAGTACTGTTCTAAAAGGTGGTCATAAAAGGGTGAACAAGAAGGTAATATTCATCTTCCTACAGCTCACATCCTAGTGGGAAGGCAGACAATAAGAATACGAACATAAAATAATGACTAGTTGTAATAATTGAAATTAAGCATCGTGATAAGTGCAACTAAGGAAATAAACAAGATTTAGTGAAAGAGAATAATGGGATTTGAGCTCACAAATCCTACTTTAAATAGTATAGACTGTAGGTGAAACAGGCTGTATCAGAAGGAGATGCTGGGTGAAATATGGGAAGGGAAATTATCTCCCAAAAGGAAACAGGTGCAGAGACCCTGAAGAGGGACTGACAGAAGGTCATGATGGGCATGAAATGTTGAGTGAGGAGATGGGCATGAGAAGTACAGTCAGAAGAACAGGATGGACCTCAGATGATAGTGCAGGGCATGGTAGAGTAAGGAAGGATTTCAGACTTAATCTAAGTAACCGGAGAACCTTTGAATCGTGTTAAGTAAGGGAACAATAAGGTCAGAGTATATTATTATTATTATTAATTTTTGAGATGGAGTCTCACTCTGTTGCCAGTCTGGAGTACAGTGGTGCGATTTTGGCTCATTGTGACCTCTGCCTCCAGGGTTCAAGTGATTTTCCTGCCTCAGCCTCCTGAGTAGCTGGGACTACAGGTACACACCACCATGCCCAGCTAATTTTTTGTATTTTTAGTGGAGATGGGGTTTCACCATATTGGCCAGGATGATCTCGATCTCTTGACTTCATAATCCACCTGCCTTGGCCTCCCAAAGTGCTGGGATTACGGAGTATATTTTTGAAAGAATGCTTTGACTGCTGTGTAGAGAATGGGCTTTGGGGAGCAAGTGTGGAAGCAAGGAACTAGTTAGGAAGCTCTAGAACAAGCTTGATCAACCTGTAGCCCATGGGCCACATGTGGGCCAGGACAGCTTTGAATACAGACCAACACAAATTTGTAAACTTTCTTAAAACATTATGAGATTTTTTTTTTTTTTTTGAGAGACAGAGTCTCACTCTATCACCCAGGCTGGAGTGCAGTGGCGTGATCTCAGCTCACTGCAACCTCTGACCCAGGTTCAAGTGATTCTCCTGTCTCAGCCTCCTGAGTAGCTGGGATTACAGGTGTCTGCCACTACACCCGGCTAATTTTTGTTTTTTTTTGAGATGGAGCCTTGCTCTGTCTCCAGGCTGGAGTGGCACAATCTCGACTCACTGCAAGCTTCGCCTCCTGGGTTCAAGCGATTCTTCCGCCTCAGCCTCTTAAGTAGTTGGGACCACAGGTGCATGCCACCATGCCTGGCTAATTTTTGTATTTTTGGTAGAGATGGGGTTTCACCATGTTGGCCAGGATGGTCTCGATCTCTTGACCTCGTGATCTGCCCACCTCGGCCTACCAAAGTGCTGGGGTTACATGTATGAGCCACTGCACCTGGACTAATTTTTGTATTTTTAATAGAGGCGAGGTTTCAGCATGTTGGCCAGGCTGGTCTCGAACTCCTGACCTCAAGTGATCCACCCACCTGGGCCTCCCAAAGTGTTGGGATTACAGGCGTGAACCACCACGCCAGGCTCAATTATGAGATTTTTTTCTTTTTAGCAATTTTTTTCTTTATAACTCATCAGCTGTCATTAGTGTTAGTGCATTTTATGTGTGGCCCAAGACAATTCTTCTTCCAGTGTGGCCCAGGGAAGCCAAAAGATTGGACATCCCTGCTCTGGAAGATGCTGTTGATTGGCTACCTAAATGTAATCCCCAGTCTCTTTCCTCCTCTCACCATACTGTCTGCAGGCCTAGTTTTTTTTTTGTTGTTGTTGTTTGTTTTTTTGAGACGGAGTCTCACTCTATTATCCAGGCTGGAGTGCAGTGGTGGCAGTCTCTTCTCACTGTAACCTCTGTCTTCTGGGTTCAAGCAATTCTCCTGTCTCAACCTCCCGAGTAGCTGGGACTATAGGCATGCGCCACCATGCCTGGCTAGTTTTTTTTTTTTTTTTTTTAAACGTATTTTTAGTTGAGACAGGGTTTTGCCATGTTGGTCAGGCTGGTCTCGAACTCCTGACCTCAGATGCTCCGCCTGCCTCAGCCTCCCAAAGTGCTGGGATTACAGGTGTGAGCCACTACATCCAGCACTGGAAGCCTAGTTTTTACTTTTCCAACCTCCCCTGCAGCTAGATCTGACCTCTGAACCATAAAACAAGTCTGCTGGGAGCCTTCTGGGAAAGAGTCTATGTTTCTTGACAAAAGGAATAGATATGATATGACAGTTGGTCCTTCTCGCCATTGCCATGTGCCCTTGCTTTCTGCCTTTGAACTAATGATACCTGGCCATTTTGTGGTCACAAGGGAAAGGTCAAGAAAGTTACAGAGACACAGGCACAAAACCACTGAACAAACACTGGAGCCATCTTGTTCAGATTTCTTGATCTAAAAAAAACTAAATAGTTTTATTATTTAAGCCACTAATAATCAGCTAAATTATTACCTGTACCTGAAAGCATTTCTAACTAACCTGGAGGCTCTCGTGGGGTCAAGGTAGGAGTTGGTGGCTTGAGATCTGGAAGCAACCTAAGTGTCCATCAACAATGAATGGATAAAGAAAATATGGTACATATATACAATAAAGTATTATTCACCCATAAAAAGAATGAGATCCTGTCATTTGCAACAATATGGACGGAACTGGGATCATTTGCAACAATATGGACGGAACTGGATGCCATTACGTTAAGCGAATAAGCCAGGCACAGAAACAGACTTTGCATGTTCTTACTTACTTATGGGAGCTAAAAATTAAAACAATTGAACTCATGGTAATAGGGAGTAGAATGGTGATTACCACAAGCTGGGAAGGCTATTGGGTTGGGGGTTGAAGGGGGTAGGGATGATTAATGGGTATAAAAAATAGAAAGAATGAAGAAAGCCAGGCGTGGTGGCTCACCCCTATAATCCCAGCACTTTGGGAGGCAGAGGCAGGTGGATCACTTGAGGTTAGGAGTTCAAAACCAGCCTGGCCAACATGGTGAAACCCTGTCTCTACTAAAAATACAAAAATTAGCTGGGCACAGCGACTTGTACCTGTAATCGCAGCTACTCAGGAGGCTGAGGCAGGGGAATTGCTTGAACCCGGGAGGCGGAGTTTGCAGTGAGCCAAGATCATGCCACTGCACTCCAGCCTGGGCAACAGAGCAAGAGTCCACCTAAAAAAAAAAAAAAAAAAAGAGAATGAATAAGACCTAGTATTTGATAGCACAACAGGCAACAGAGTGAGTACAGCCAATAATAATTTAATTGCACATTTGAAAATAACTGAAAGAGTATAACTGACTTGTTTGTAACATAAAGGATAACTGCTTGAGGTGGTAGATACCCCATTTGCTCTGATGTTATTATTATGCATTGCATGCCTGTATCAAAATATCTCATGTACTCCATAAATATATATATGCACTAAAATTAAAAAACAAAAAGAGTTGGTGGCTTGGACTAGGGTGATAGTGCTGAGTAGTAACTTTACGCAGATGTCTACTATACTTAATCTTCAACTGTGATTGCTTCTCTCTCTCTCTCTCTGTCTTTTGATTGATAACTCTATTTGCTTGCAGTTGCAGCTCCTCATGTCTAAGCACTCAAAGAGCCTTTTAGTCTCCCAGGCTCTAGTTGATCCTGTCTCCATCCAGTCTTCCCTTAACTGTCAGGACAATATCATGGCTACCTTCCCTCGTCCCTATGCAAGAACTGGCAGTGGATTCTGAACAAACCCAAGTGATTCTGCCTTGTATTCAAATAATTCTACTGGACGAGCCAACTCTAGTTGTACAACCATATGGCCTTACTAGTCTTCAAACACCACCTATTTCAGCTTCTGGCTATAGCTTTGTTATTCATCTAAAAAGCATCCATTATGCCTTCTATGTCAAACACGTTGTTAAAAATGATGCTTTCTTTCATGTACACTAAATAATCTTTGCAACCAACCCATGAGATTGCTTTTATTATCCTCTTTTCTCTAATGTGAAAACTAAGAGTTGGAGTGATTTCCTTGCTCAAGATAAAAAAGCTAGTAAGAGGCAGAGCTGGGATTTGAATCCAAGTTCTCTGATTCCATGCCCAGTGTCCTTTCTTGAGCTTTTCTCTTGCAAACTCTCAATTGTCTCTGTCTGTGATACTTTCTCTTTCGCTTTCTGTCAATGTACATCTACCTCTACCCTCCGACCCTTTCAAGAACTTTCTTGAAAATTTGTCTCATATGGAAGTCTTTGTCATTTCTCAGTGCTTTGAATATAGTTGAATTACAGACTGTTTTTGTTTTTTGTTGTTTGTTTGTTTTGAGACAGAGTCTCATTCTGTCACCCAGGCTGGAGTGCAGTGGTGCTATCTCAGCTCACTGCAACCTCCACCTCCAAGGTTCAAGTGATTCTCATGCCTCAGCCTCCTGAGTAGCTGGGATTACAGGTACACGCCACTATGCCCGGCTAATTTTTTTGTATTTTTAGTAAAGATAAGGTTTCACCATGTGGCTAAGGCTGGTCTTGAACTCCTGACCTCATGATCCGCCCACCTCGGCCTCCCAAAGTGCTAGGATTACAGGCGTTGAGCCACCATGCCTGGCCTACAGACTGTTTTGTATGATGACAATATCAATTGCAGTTGGTTCACTGGTCTTCAGTAATTCTATTTCTCTACAACCTGTCTCTTCAACCAGATCTTAGGATTCCCAGGGGCAGAAGCAAGCAATATATTCTTCCTTGATTTTTTGGTTGTAGCTTTTAGTACTTAGAAAAATGCAGTTTTATTTACCCGTAATTGATGCTTATCTAATAAATGGGTAAATAAAACAAGAACCTTGCATTAAATCTGTGTATCTGGGTGCAGATAATTCTCCATATCCTTTGATTTTATTCTTAAATTCACAGAATCTAAGTCCTAATAAGAACCATTTCCTTTTTTTTTTGCAATAAAAATCTCAACATGTTCCCTATTGTGATATCTTATTTGATAACCTTTCTAATTAGCGTTACATTTTAAATGCTTTTAAAATGCCCCATTACGTATTTGTCCAATAGTCCATGACAGTTCAGATATGTAATTGCTATAATGGATTACCTGGTGACCATCATTAAGTAATTAGACTTAAACATGTGTAGTGCTAATTAGGAAAGTTATCAACTATGGGCAGTTAAGATAATAGGGAACATGATGATGATTTTTTTTTTTGGAACTGCAGTAAAAACATGGCTACAGGGAAATGGATGAATCTTTTGTGAATTTAGTGCCTGAGGAAGTAAGGAGCCATTTTAACAATGGAGAATTTGGCACAGCAGAAAGTGACTTTGTGAATTGTGCCCTCTTTTTGTCACTTCATTAATAACTGACTGTGACTGCCAAAATACTTCTCCTGGACTGTACTAGGGGAGCAAAAAGGGTCAAGCCTGGAGAAAGATATACCCATCGAGAGCCCCTTAACTGCTCCCTTAGATCAGTCCCCCAAATCAATAGCACTATATTTTCAGCCTCACTTTCACAGCCCTGTGATCTATCAGGCCTTTACTCAACATATTCTAGTAAGTGGTGTGGGTTCTTCCCCCGATGAAAAAATAATGACTGCTTTATTAAGAATCATCCAAGATTGCCCAAAGTTTTTACAAAGGCCACTTGACCCTGACCATTGTTTCAAGTAGTTCTTGAAACTTTGGAGAATTGTTACAGCATAAAAGCAAAGAATGTGACATGTTTTCTGAGAGAACATGATATGCTTTTGGAAGGTTTCATTTTTTTTTTTTTTTTAGAAATAGTATTTTACTATTCCTAAATGTAAGAAGCAGGTTTGGTGGGACAGTGAAGGAGTAAACTAGTTGTTTAAATGCCATTTCAGAAACATATATAAAATGGTATGTGACATTTTAGATGTATATGCACATTTTCCTTAGGGGAATGGTTACACTTTCATCAGATTCTGCCCTTGAGCCTTTGGTAAGCTGGAACATAGATGCACATTATATGCCAGGCACCAAGGAATGGTACCATGTAAGAGACTTAGGGTGCTCTATTGTTCCTGTTACTAAAAAATAATCATAGCTGAAATTCAACTGGTGAGACAAACATTCTATGGGGCCAGCACACTTCTGCTGCACGACTCTACTATCTTAGACAAACCTTCTTCTAATCTCCCAGAGCCACCTTTCCTAATTATATGGCAAAGATCTATGGAAACTTCAGGGTCATCTCAAGGTCATTATTGTCCATCAGAGGCCTGTTGGCTGCCTGGAGACCTCTCTGGGGTTTTGGGAGAAACAGAGAAGTGGGTGGATTTTGACTTCTCAACCATAGAATGTTCCAGAGTCCCTTTGTCACCTTATGACTCAGGAAATCATGACTTCTTTTATAGAGTCAAAGTTTAGGTAGGTTTAAGGCACATCTTCCTGGAAGAGGAGTAGCTGTTCTCTGAAATCATTCAGAAGGCTGTTGGTTCATATGGACCTGTATATATGCTTTCATCCCTGTTTCCTTCCCCATCTAGTCATATTTGGTGACCCAAACTGTGTGTTCGGCCACTTGAACTTGCCACTTCATTTTATTCAATCTTGTACATGACATGTTGTCCACAAACACACTAATTTTAGAGCCTGGGAAATTTCTGACTTCTTCATACATGACTTTAGAATGAAATTAGAGAAGTAAAGATGGATATTTTGGAAGGTATTTTCTTTTTCAGGTGAGATAAGGACATCTTCATATATTCCTTCTCTTCCCCCAAATGGGCGTCTGTTTCAGTGTGACTGGACAGCTTTGCCCTCCTCTATTCAATGTGGAGCTATTTCCTGGTTAATTCTTCCCTCTCTTAACTTGGCAAACATCTGTGGCATGCTGCTGTGTGCATGGTGCAGACTGCCATGAAAGATGTAAGCAGGGTCGGTGCACTGCCCTGCCCTGGGCTGTTGAAGAAGTAGCTCATTTCATGGGAAGTTTATGAATTTAAGTGCTGAACAACAATTCAAGGCAGCATTAAGGGAAGTGTAACCAGGCTGTTAAGATTGCGATGTTCTCCTGAAGGAGGTGGGGCTTGACCTGAGTCTTGAAGGATGGCAGAGAGTGGGCGAGGACATGTCAAGTGGGGGAATTGGTATAAGCAAAGGAATGAGATTAATTCAGTTTGTGTGTGTGTGTGTGTGTGTGTGTGTGTGTGTGTGTGTGTGTGTAAAGCAGAGGGACGTGGTGATAAGACTAGGCAGAAAGGTAGACTCGGAATAGATCATGGGAGATCTGGAATTTTATGTGTACTTAAATCTTGATCCAATAGATCATGGACATTATTAGAGAGCTTGTTAATAGTTGGAGGGAAGAAATCTGACACCTATAAAGCACCCATGATGTGTCAAGCTCTGTGCTTGGTCTTTTACTTACATAAATAATTTCATCTCAAAGTTACCTCTCCAGGAAGCATCTTCATTTCTCAGCTGGGAAAACTAACTTTAAGAAATATTTTTATTATAGACTATTATGTGCCTCCTGATAGAAATACAAATATCACCCATAAAATATGCTTGCCAAAAATAGAGCTTCTATGGCATCAAGTCTCTAAATACTACCAATAGTTTACAGGCCAGCAGAGAACAGAGGAGCATGTTAAATGATACATGAAATACAATCAAGAATCCCAGAAAGCACAGGATGAAAACAGTAAAAAAGATTAAGGAAATTGGAAAATTACATATACAAAATAAGAGAAAATCGTATAATGAACTTTCTGTGTATCTATCACTTCGTTTCAGCAATTGTCAACTTATGACCAAACTTGTTTCATTGATACCCCTCTTGTCATCCCTCCAGTAATTACCTTGAAGGAAATCCCATTTGTCACATCTCTTCAACCACAAATATTTCAATGTATGTCTTTAAAAGATAAAGACTCTTTTTTTTTTTTTTTTTTTT
>NW_022436959.1:9821296-9980340 GCF_009761245.1 Sapajus apella | reverse complement strand
CAAGCGATTCTCCTGCCTCAGCCTCCTGAGTAGCTGGAATTACAGGTGTATACCACCACGTCCAGCTATTGTTGTATTTTTAGTACAGACGGGTTTTCTCCATGTTGGTTAGGCTGGTCTTGAACTCCTGACCTCAGGTGATCTGCCCACCTTGGCGTCCCAAAGTGCTGGGATTACAGGCATTAGCCACTGTGCCCAACCAAAAGATAAAGACTCTTAAAAAATAACCGCAGTAATTTCATTGTTCCTGAATTAATAATAATTCTTAATATCAATGTCCTCAAGTGTCCAGTCATTGTTCACATTCTCTTGATTGTCACATATATTAAAAACAATCTCTTTTGTTTCAATCACAATCCAAATAAAGCCTCTATGTTGGAAGTGGTTGCTATGTCTAAGTCTCTTTTAATTGAAAAGCTCCACCTCCCTTTCCTTTTTTCCCTTGAATATTATTTGTTGAAGAAACCAGGATCCATCCTGAGTGAGTGCACATTCTGAAGTTTGCCGATGCATGCCCTTCTTTGGTGGAACATGTTTCTCTCCCTTTGGTTTCCTGTAAACTGGTAATGATAGCTGTTTACAGTGGCTTGATCAGATTCCAAGTCCATCTTTTGGTGAAGATACTTACAGGTGTTGTGCATTTTCATGAGGAATGTCTGGTTGTCTCTCGTTTTATGGTTTATCTAATTTAAGCAACTCTGTAGCCAGGAAGTGGAGGAGTGCTGAGAAGCTGACACTGAGGTCTCTGGTTCCGTCTCCTCCCATCACCCTCTGAGATTAATCTGGCCGGGAGGGATGGAAAGGATCCATGGGGATGGAGGCTGGGAGCAGGAGACGAAACCATCCCACGTTGAGGTGCTGGAAACTACACTAGGCAGCAGGACAGCAAGGCAGCTGTTGCTGTGATCCAGGAAGGCAGGGACAGGGTGACCGCAGGGACTCACATCTCTCTGAGGAGGAAGGCAGAAACCGCAGGTCATATTTTGGTTCCTGTAATTATGTTCAAAGGAGTCCCAGGCACCTGGTTATGCAGAAAGCTCTAGGTTTTGGTGATTTTTGAATGCTCCCGTGAACTCCTGGGAATAACAGAGGAATCGGAATTACCCAGAACTGTTAACGGAGAATTTTGGTGACTTTAAAAATGCTTTATTTCTTTTTAATGTACCTTTTTCCAAAAACAAGTTTTGGAAAATTTTGGAAAAGATGGAAAATTTTTTCTTCTTAAATTGTATATGCTTACTGTTTTTTCAGATAACAGTGTCACATGTTTATTGACACACACACACACACATGCATGCACCACACACACACACACACACACACACACACACATGCACGCACACCCTCTTCATCTCAGAAATGCTTACCACAGATATCCTACCTGACAGGTAAAGTGTGAAAGAAAATCTGCTAAATTGTTACCTCTAGTTATCTCTGTTAGTTGTGTGGGGAGGGGATCGCAGGAGCTGACAGTCAGTGCTAACCCGTGCGTTAGAACTTGCTTCTTGTTTGAACAGGTATTCTGTTTGTCACTGGGAACCCCCCACCAGCCCTGCCCAAAACCCAACCAATTTGGATGTGACGAAATGTAATAATAACAAAATGGCACCATATTAGACATGGTTTAACAGATTGCTCTTTAATTTAACAATCTATCTAGGGATGTGGAATCATTATTATATGGGCAGTTATAGTAGTTCTTATAACTATAGTTACCATGTAGGCATTGCTCAGAAATTGCAATCATGGAGGTAGAAAATTTGAAGTCATACTCCTTATTAATTGATCAGTGGTAGGCTTTTGTAATTTATTAGTACAAATAAGTGCTATGCTGCTTTGTTCTGGGAGTCCAGAAGATCCAAGTCTTAATCCTGCTTTAAATTTGTCCACCCTCCAGATGCTGTCTGGATTTGACCCAACAGGCGGCGTGTAGTCCAGGAAGCCCTGAGCCCAGTGGGCTTTCTCAGGAAACCTCATTCTATCATGGGCAAAGTGCTTGCCAGTGGTTCTCTTTCTTCTTTTCATCTTTTGCTCCCATAGACTAGGAGACAGAAACTCCTTTCCAAATAACTTTTAAAAAAACGCCCCCATAGGATGTCAAGGTGAGACATTATGATAAACCTATTTGTCTTATTAATCATGTGCCAGGTGCTCAGGGCCAGAAGTGAACACTGTGGTTCAAGCAAAAGTAAAAAGCAGAGTCCCTATCCTGAAGTTCCTAAATATGTATTTTCCTAAATAACCCAGTGCTGAGCAGAAGCTTTCTTAACTTTGGTGTTATTTCTGGGGACTGAGTTCATCTCCCCTCTGAAGGGCCAGGTTGTGGGATGAGTTTGGAAGTGAGGCTGCAGCCAGGGATTGAGCATTGGGTTTCTGCATGCATCTGCACATTTCCTCAAATGCAGTCCACAGGCCACAGTGCAATTAAACACCCAAACTGCCAAGTTCAGTTTCTGAATCCACTACATCTCCCTAGGCCTGACATGCATATTAAAGACTTCCACTAACACATAATATCAATGTGTAATCTGTTTACCTGTCATATGTACCCCTCCCAAGTATATTTCATTTTAAATGGTTATATCTTAAAGACCAGAAACAAGAGATACGGAGCTTAGAGTATAATTATCAAAAAAGTTACTAATAATTAGCCAAACAAAAGCCACCCCCGAAACTGAGTTCATGCAAGCATATTTCTGCCAGCTTGGATTTTAGATGAACACATTATCTGCAATCGTTTTCTCAAATGGAGTGTCATTTACAGATATCTGCCAAGCTTCATCAAAACAGACAAGCCCCTAGAATCAGAGTTAGCATATAAAGTGCGGGTGGACAGGGCAACAGTCTTTTCCCCAGGGCTGTCTTTTATCAGCAGCCCTGACCAAAGAATAGAACCCAGTGTTTTATGTTTCAAGTGTACCATATGGCATGATATGAGTGCACTTTAATGACTTATTAGCATATTCTTCCAACTAAGCTTTCCTAGTTAAACCAGCTTGACAAAAGCTGAATTTTAAAATATTTGCATGAAACCTCCCGGAATAAACATGGCTTGGTCATTGGTTTGCTTTTGCTTGTGAATAAAAGAGAAGCCATCGATCCTTCACTGATCCTTCACAAGACTCATGAAAAACATCGGGTTGGCCACCTCTTCTCTACCCCTCAGGAGTTGAAGATTTTTTGAATGTCTGCGGCATAATTCAGACATGTTCTCTTCCCATGGCATGATGATTCCCTGTTCTGCCTAGATTTTGTGCTTTACATAATGCTTATTCTGCCTTCTGTGGCCTTGATCCTCCCTTTGTGGGAATGAGATTTTCTGGCTGAGGTCTAGTCACCTGCCTGCCTCATTAAAAAGCCTTTTAGCCTTTGGAGGAGGACCAGACACCAGATCAGGGCTGGGGACTTCTCACTACAGCTTGGCTAGAAGTGATATGAACCTGGGGGTGAGTCATGTTTCCCTTGAGACTGCCTGAAATGTCTCTGTGAAAATAGGGTCTGCTAGGAGGAGGGTGGACAGAATGGAGACATCCTTGTTCCCTAAACAGAGGAAGACAGCCTCTCTGTCTGCTATTGCACGTGCTGTAGTGTTTTGTTTTTTCTTTTTAGATTTGTCTGAATGTAAACGTCCCCTTTTCTCTCTTTTCTATGTCAGCTCTTGATACTTTTTGTAGGTCAGATTGCTCTTGGTGGAGGTTACTAGTGACCACATATGATAAAGGTGACCATCCTTGGTGACCCCACAATAAGGCTTCCTTGTCATTCTAGTACAACCACAGTAATATGAACATGTGAATACTGATTTTGTTTAAAGAAAAGCTATTTTATGGCACACAGTGACAGAAACCCCCTGTCCATAGTTATTTTCCAGTCAGAGTAGCCATATGACAGTTATGACCATAACACAAATGGAAGTCTGGTGGACACAGTTTCTGGAAAAACTTTTGTTTTTCTGGTAAAAAGAGACAAATCCAGCTGGCCTGTGCCTTGCCTTTGTTTCTATCTTCTTGTGTGCAAAGTAGATGAAATGGCTTGAGGTGCTGCAGCCATCTTGTAACCATGAAACAATAAACAATTGAATAGAAGCCAACACACCAAATGTATAAACCAAATAAACTTCATATGTCAAGGGGCTGTTCTTCAGGTTTTGTGCAATCCCACTTTGTGGATTAGGAAACTGAAGTGAGAGTGGCTGAGTGACTTGCTCAAGATCAAATAAGTCCTCTGACTTTAAGTGATGTGCTTTTTCTATGTATTTTGTTAACAAGTCAGACTCAATACTTTTTACTTTTACTGTGCTCTTACTAAACACCATTGTCTATGCTAATCTTTTTACATGCATTATTTTATTTAACCTTTACAAAAACCCTGTGAAGTAGTGCTATGGACTGAAATCTGTCGCCCCAAGATTCATAGGTTGAAGCCCTAACTCCCAGTGTGACTGTATTTGGAGAAAGGGCCTTAGGAGGTGACTAAGGTTAAATGACATCATAAGGGTGGGACCCTAATTCAATAGAATTAGTGTCCTTATAAGAAGAGACACCAGAGAGCACCTTCTCCAGTCCCTACCACATGACTTGGCCATCTATAAGCCAGGCAGACGTTCCTCTCCAGAACCTGAATTGGCCAGCACCTTGATCTTGCATTTTGCAGTATCCAAAACTGTGATACATCAGTTTCTGTTGTTTAAGCCACCCAGTCTGTGGTATTTTGTTACAGCAGCCCCAGCAGATGAAGGCAAGTAGATACTATTATTATTTCCCTTTTGCAGATGAAGAAAATGAAGCTTAGAAAAGCGAAATATTTTCAAGGCCACAGAGCTAGTAAGTGGTACTTTTCCTTTCTTCAAGAGATAATATCCTCATGGCCAGTATGTGATCAGTCCTGTTAATACATGTATACCAAATTATTTCAATTTTTAAAAGTAGTAACATAATACTTCAGAACAGGGGTTAGTACATTTTTTTCTGAAAAGAACTAGCTAGAAAACAGTTCAGGTTGGCTGCGTGCAGTGGCTCATGCCCATAATCCCAGTACTTTGGGAGGCCGAGGCAGGTGGATCACCTGAGGTCAGGAGTTCGAGACCAGCCTGGCCAACATGGTGAAATCTCATCTCTACTAAAAATACAAAAATTAGCTAGGTGTGGTGGCAGGCGCCTGTTACCCCAGCTACTCAGGAGGCTGAGGCTGGAGAATTGCCTGAACCCAGGAGGCAGAGATTGCAGTGAGCTGAGATCACGCCATTGTACTCCAGCCTGGGTGACAAGAGCAAAACTCTGTCTCTCAAGAAAAAAGAAAATAGTTTAGGTTTTGTGGACCATATGGTTTCTGTTGGAACTACTCAGCTCTGCACTGTGAAGGTAGCCATGAACAATTCAAGAGTGAATGGGCATGGCCATACTCAGATAAAGCTTTATCTGCAAAATCAGGTGGTGAACTGGATTTGGCTCATGCCCAGGTCATGGTTTGCTGATTATTGCTTTAAATTAATGTTAAAATGACACTGCTTTTTACATGAGATGTGCTGGGTTTGAATTCTGCTGTGTGACTTTGGGTGGATCCTATAATCTGGGCCTCATTTTCCAAATTAGAATGATAACACCTCCTCTGCCAGCCAGCAGGGTCATTGTTGGGATCATGAAAGGTACTAGATGTGGAGCAGCTCTGAAGAAGGGCAAGTGCTTATGTGGACACAACTTGATATGGGTATAATTTGATATACTTCAGTGTTCCTGGAAGCCCTAACCCAGGCAGAACATCCTTAGTTTAAAGCCAGGACTCAGCTGAGGCTGATATGGGTCACTCCAGGGAAGGAAACTCCTCATATGGGGGTCTTTTGGTGCCCATCAGGCTATAACCTCCAGTGAGATCTGGAGTGGAGCCAGCCTTGGGTGGATTCCAGGCCCCCTGGCATGGAGAACAATCTTTGGCTTTGAGCCTGTGTCTTTAGTGCCAAAGCTGTTTATCTGAGCTAGGGAGGACACCATGGGTAGTGATACTCCTGGTAAGGAAAAAACAGGGCAGCCTGCATCTCTGCTGAACACAAGCCTAAACATGAACAAGGATTCTGCCTGCTTGTCCATGCCACAAGAAACCAGGCTGAGGGCTTAATGGAGAAGCCAGATAACCCTTCCTTTCCTTCTTTTTGATTTGCTCTCTGAAAGTATCTTTTCTTTTTCTTTTCTTTTCTTTTTTTTCTTGAGGCAGAGTCTCGCTCTATTGCCCAGGCTGGAATGTAGTGTCACGATCTCAGCTCAGTGCAACCTCTGCCTCCTGAGTTCAAGTGATTCTCCCTCCGCCTCCCAAGTAGCTGGGATTATAGGCACATGCTACCATGCCTGGCTAATTTCTGTATTTTTTTTTTCTGAGACAGAGTCTTGCTCTGTCTCCCAGATCTGGAGTACAATAGTGCAATCTCAGCTCACTGCAACCTCTGCCTCCCCAGTTCAAGCAATTCGCCTGCCTCCCTCCCAAGTAGTTGGGATTATAGGCGCATGCCACCATGCTTGGCTAATTTTTGTATTTTTAGTAGAGATGGGGTTTCACCATATCGGCCAGGCTGGTCTCGAACTCCTGACCTCAAGCGATCCACCCACCTCGGTCTCCCAAAGTGCTGGGATTACAGGTGTGAGCCACTGACAGGGTTTCACCATATCGGCCAGGCTGGTCTTGAACTCCTGACCTCAAGTCATCCACCTGCTTCGGCCTCCCAAAGTGCTGGGATTACAGGCATAAACCACTTTGCCCGGCCTTATTTATTTCTTAAAGTGAGTTTATCTACGCAGTTGCTGGCCTCTTAGAAATGTTTTGGTCTCTGAGAATTTTAGGAAGACAACTTCTTGAAAAAATGAAGAAAGAAAGGAAGAAAACCCTTAAAAACGTGTCTTACTTCTGACATGGACATATTTAGAAGACATTATGCTGAGTAACATATGCCAGGCAAAGAAAGACAAATACTATGTCTTTGTCTTTACTATATAATTTCACTTACATGTGGAGCCTAAAAAAGTCAAACTCAGAAGTAGAGAGGAGGATGGTGGTTACCAGAGGCTGAGCATAGGGAGGATGGGGAAAAGGGAGAGGTTAGTCAAAAGGTTCAAAGCGCCAGTTAGACAAGGCGTATCAGTTCTAGTGATCTACAGCACAGCATGATCTGCAGTTGATAATAATGTATTGTGGCTGGACACAGTGGCTTTCACCTATAATCCTAGCACTTCGGGAGGCCGAGGCAAGAAGATCACTTGAGCCTAGGAGATCAAGAGCAGCTTGGACAACATAGCAAGACCCTGTCTCTACATAATAAAAGTAAAAAATCAACTGGCTGTGGTGGCGTGTGTCTGTAGTCCCAGCTACTTGCATGGTTGAGGTGGAAGGATCACCCTGAGCCCAGGAGTTTGAGGCCAGCCTGGGCGACATAGTGAGATCCTCTCTCTACAAAAAAATTTCAAAATTAGCTGGGCATGAGCCAGTGGTCTCAGCTACTTAGGAGGCCAAGACTGGAGGATTGCTTGAGCTTGAGAGGTCGAAACTGTAGTGAGTTGTAATTGTGCCACTGCACTCCAGCTTGGGTAACAGAGTGAGACCCTGTCACAAAAGCAAACCAACAAAATAAAAATAATAATATATTGTGTATTTCAAAATTGGTAAAGAGTAGCTTTTCAGTGCTGTCACTACAAAGAAAGGGTGTGTGAGGTGATGAGTATGTTAATTAGCCTGATTTAATCATTCTACAATGTATGCATGTATCATAATATCATATTGTACCTCATATAAATTATCAGTTTAAAAATAAATTTGAGGCTGGGTATGGCGGTTCACACCTATAATTCCGCACTTTGTGAGGCTGAGGCTGGAGGATTGCTTGAGCCCAGAGTTCAAGACTGGCCTGGGCAACACAGTGAGATCCCATCTCAAAAAAAAAGAAAAGAAAAGAAATTTTAAAAACTTAAAAAAAAAACCCAGAACAAGCCATAGAGAGCCAGAAAGGGCTTCTTTAAATTTGTTCTTCTTTTGAGTTGCAGAAACTTGTTAGCATGGTGTTCACAGGCTGCTCTGTGAAGCTTTCTCTCCCACCGTGTTCCCAGTCTGCCCCATGTCCTGTTGTCCTGGGTTTCTTGCTCCTGACTGTATCATGTGGTTTTGGTGTGTGCCTTTGCTCGCAGTTCCACTTCCTGGAATGTTCTCCCATTTTCACCGTCCCTTCTTGGATACATACACTTCCCTCCTGCCAACTTTGTTTGGGCAACTCTTCCATTGCCTCTGAAGAAGGGCTCCAAAGGAAAGTCTCAGGCCTCTGCCCTCCATGCAGCAGAACCATTCCCTCCTCTACTCCTTCCTCTCCATGCTTGATGTTCATCTTTAGTTTAACCCCCAGGTTGAATTGTCTTATTCATCTCTGTTTTCTTCCAGGCTTCTTACGTACAGTAGGTACTTAAATACCCAGTGAATAGGGAATAAAAGCAGCCAGGAGTCATTGACATCCACAACCTTGGATGAGGAGACTGACTCTCATCTCTCTGTTGAACATGAAACAAGTACTTTCTGTGTGAAGCAAGGCTTTGTAAACCATCATCTGCCACTCATCTTCAAGGCCATTCTTTTTTAGAATGAGTTGTGTTGATGGTCTTTATACTGCTTGCCTTTATTCCTACTTGTTTATTTCCTAAAGAGATGGATCTCATGAGATGAAGTAGCGATTTGAGAACAAATCAGCACCAGCTCTGCTCTTTTATCTCCAGAGAGAATGGCCTCTTCTCTGAGATCCAGGGGATTTTATTTCTGGCTCTATTCTCATGTATCTCTATTTTCATGTTCTAGCCTACGACCAAGGCCCATTTAGCAGCATGTCAAAGTGAAGAGGGTCTGATCTCTGAAACCTGATCCTGACCGGCCATAGCTCTAGCTGCAGAACATCTATACTGCATTTTCTGGAACCCTCCTCCCAATGGTTACCTGGTCAGAACCCCAGTCAGCTGCATGTCATCATCTTCATAGAATTCTTCTCTATGGTCACAAAGTCAAGGGACAGCAATGCCAGCATAGCCTGAAGTTTAATGTGGCTAATTAGCTCACATATGCCACAGACAGGAGCCTGCACTATTTACGGCACCAAGAAGTGAGAAAATGTCCCCTACCATGGGTATCAGGTAACTAACACAGTTCTGCCAAAGTTTGGTTGTGAAACACGAAGCCTCTGAAACCTGTTGGTGTTAAGTGCGCACCAAATATTCAATCCAGACATGTCGTGCTTGAACTATTCTGGGGCTCATAAACCTTTCATCAGAATCAGAGGTGAAATATTTGGCCTTATTTGTAAGTCCCATATTTCTAAAGACCTTGGGGGCTCATTTAGTATTCCCAGCAGAAGGTCACAAGGTTGGTTTTCAGGGATCCTGGTTTAGTGGAACTGATGACTTTAAGCAGGAGATACTTTCATGGTTTTCCAGAAACCAGTACCTCACTCCTCCTGCACATTGCCTGCTCTGTCTCCTTCCCTCTCCCTAACTGCACCCCACAAAACCCCTAAACACAAGCACTGTTGTATATCTGGCTATACAGAGCCCTTATGTTTTCTGACCAAAACACTCAAACTTTTGTTTAATAATAATATTAGGGAAGGAGCCTGTTCTTTTCAAAGCAAACTGTATTACAAAAGGCTTTTTTCCCATCCAAAATTAGTGGAAGGGGGTGACAATTTCACAGTAACATGAAATCTAAGTGTTAGAGGGTCCTTTGAAATCATCTAGTCCACTCTTCCTTTGACAGAGGACGCCACTGAGATCCAGGGAGGTGGCCAGCCCAGGAGCACACAGTTGGGGCTTGGCTCTACTAGGTCTCAGGCAAGTTACCTAATGATTCATTGCCTCAGTTTCCTCACAGAGATTCGAAGGATTGAATGGGATAATCCATCCAAAAATAATTAGCACAGGGCCTGGTGCAGAATGAATGTTAGCCACTGATTTGCTGACATTACTATTGTTTCCCAGATCATTTGTTGCTAAGTTTTATTCTTCATTGCACCTGGCTCTGTCCTTATGTTACCAACAGGATGCTCAAATCTGGGCCTCAGAAGCTGCCTTATAATGGGAGGGTATGATGTATTTTGCGAGAATGTGATGATCTTATTTCTTCATATATTCAAAGCCTCCAGAGGTTCAGAAACCTTATGAACAAATTATCCCAACAGGTTGCTCCTAGGTTCCTATGATCAAATAAGTTAAAAGATGAAATTTTAAAACAGAGTTGAAAATGTTTTCCTCATAAACCAGCTGCATGCTTAAGATCACAGAGATGCTGTTTTGATGCTCTGTTTCTGATGATTCGTTGGAGATATTTGGGCAACCTGGGACCATTATCTGCAAGTGTTATCTTCTCATTTATTGACTTCACTGCCTGGAACGTCCTTTCCTGAGACAGTCTTCCATGAAGGTGGTGGCATTCAATCAGGCCTCTGGGGTGTCTGAGCTTTCTCTCAGGGAAGGTCACTGTCCAACACACCAGCCCTCTTTGGGATTCTCTTTTTTTTTTTTTTTTTTTTCCAGGAGCACATGCACTTTATTGAACTCGACTGTAGAAAAGTATGTGAGGGTAAAGAGCTGATACAGGATGGGCTGGGGGCAGGGCGAGGAATGGAAGCTGGAGTACATGGGAGACAGGTCAGGGACGGAGCCCCTGGCCTGGGTGATTCCTCTGGATCTACTGATAGACTTGCAGAATCAGTATTGGGATGATGATCAGCAGAATGGTCATGATAATGCCCAAAATCAGGGCCCAGATGTTCAGGCACTTGGCGGTGGAGGCACAGGCCTGGGCCCCGGTCAGGTTGCCAACCATCTTCCTGTCCCTAGACTTCACAGAGTAGGCGAACGCTATGAAGCCCAGGCAGCCGGAGTTCATGAAGAGGGTGTTGAACAGGGACCAGATGACGCGGTCAGGCACGGAGGTCTTGCTTCGGATGTGGATCACAGTGGATGTCGGGGGCGCAGGGTTGTGGGGCACCCCCAGCACATCCACCTCATGTTCCTCCTTCAGCATCTCATAGTTCGGGGGACGGTTGGTGCTGGCGGGAGTGAAGAAGGTTGGGACAGTGTGGTTCATGGTGTCCGGGAAAGACGGCGTGGTGGGGTTGCTGGGATGCTTCGGGATTCTCTTAAGAAATCTGCTGTTGCTGCCTCCTCCAGGAAGGATGTGGGCAGGAAGAAGCTCCTGGCTTGGCTCATGGCTGACTAACAAGAATAGCTTGTTAGTTTCCTGAGCATGTATTATGTGCCAGGCTTTGCTTTAAGTATTTTACATTTATTTTCTCCTTGAATCTTCATAGCAATTTCATGAGTTAGGTATTATTAGTAGTTTTGTTTTGCAGATGGAGAAATTGAGGCACCCAGAAGTTAAATACCTGCTAAAGAGACAGGGTGCCCTCTCAAGTGTTCAAGCTGGGTTCCAACTCCCAGAGCTATGCCCTGCAGTATACAACACTGTTTCATGCACAAATTGTCTCTGCTCCTGGGCAAAACAACCAGGTGTTCATTTAAACAGGGCTCAAACTGGGCCCAATCTCACAGATGCTGGTTGACATCGTATTACAGACAATTAACAGACATAGCCCTCATCCCCACCTCTCCACAATTTATTCCCTCCTGCCCTCCTCACTTTAGGTAACTGCTGCCATGGAGGGACTAGGGTGTATTTTTCCTGTGAATGTTTCTGTTTTAACTACAAAGCATGTATCTGTGTATAACACGTGGAATTATTTGGGGGTGTTTATGTGTTATATGGTACATAAATGGTACCATACTCAATGGGTTGTTTTACACCTTAAAAATATTCAACATTATATTTTTGAATTTTATTCACATTGATAAATGCACATCTAGTTCATTCATTTTGACTGCTGTGTAGTATTACAATACATAATTACACTATAGATTATTTTTGTCACTTTTCCTATTGATAAACAATACTGCTGTGAACATTTAACATGTTCTTAAATATAATATACATGTGAGAATTTATTTATTTATTTTTTTTGAGACAGAGTCTCGCTCCGTTACCCAGGCTGGAGTGCAGTGATACAATCTCGGCTCACTACAACCTTTGCCTTCCAGGTTCAAGTGATCCACCTGCCTCAGCCTCCTGAGTAGCTGGGATTACAGGCACCCACTACCATGCCTGGCTAATTTTTGTATTTTTAGTAGAGACAGGGTTTTGCCATGTTGGCCAGGCTAGTCTTGAACTCCTGGCCTCAAGCAATCTGCCTCCCTTGGCCTCCCAAAGTGCTGGGATTACAGGTGTGAGCCACCGCGCCTGGCCCCCCATACCTTGTTTTTCTGATTTAACACAAGATCTTGGAGCTTTTTTTTCAATTAATTATTATTTATGTTTACTTCATTTTAAAATGGCTCATTAAAAATATATTCCCCCTTTATTTATGTCTCTGTACAAAGATAGAACACTTCCATTTTCCAGCATTATGGAAATCAGCCTCCTCATCTGGATGCTGGCTTTTATTAATCCTACCTTGAGACAGCCCACAGGGAGCTGCCTCCTAACCTCTCTGAGCAGATCATTCTAGCCAAAGCCACACAGTTATCCAGATAATTCAGACAGAAAGTCCTTACTCAGGTAATTGTTGTAAAAGCAAATATTGGTAATGACAATGGTAATGACAAAAATTATAAGAAATAACTGAGAAGTTTATTATCTTGGCATACAAAGAATGCAAAATAATTATTTCAGTGTTAATAATACGAGCCTTCTGGAACGCTTCCTATTGCTAGGCCTTGTATTTTACTTACATTATATTTTTAATCCTCTCAACATTTCTGTGAGGGATATTGTTGAGACGATATGTAGTCATCACCCTCATGTTATGGTTGTAGAAACTGGGGCTCAAGCACTTCAGTAATTGGTCTAAGGTCTCAAAGCTGGTAAAAATTAGTGTGGGACAGGGTTGAAACCGGGTTGATGTGACACTAATGCTTGTGCTCTTAATGACTGCCATATGGCTCCACACGCACATCTAATTTAGTCCACTTGTGATTACAAGGGGATGTATTTTTAAGTGTCCGAAATATGTCAATTTATATATTCATTTTTATAACCATAGTGGTTATTAAGTATTTTAATATCACCCCAGCAACCAATTTTATTGTTTATTACTCTCTCAAACCTGAGTGATATTCCAGTTAAATCAAACCAGTCACTGTTACTCAAATATACCTTATGTTTTCCTGCCTACCAGTAGACAGTCTGGTTGAAGAAATGCTGAGAAAAGTCTTCATGTCATTCAGTTCTGTTTTGCAGGGGTTCTGTTGAACAATTACAGAACAATTACTAGGTAGCCACTAATGGGAAAACAGTAGCAAGGAGACCGAAAAGGACAGGAAACTGCTGGATGCGTCTAGAGTCTCTGATCACTGACTACAGAGGTGGAAGACTTGAAGTCTCCATTCTGCTTTTCACCTCTGCAGGCACACCAATCTCTCTTTTTCCTTGAAAAGGAAAGAAAACCACCTCCCTCTTCATTATTTTGATTTGCTTCCATCTTTCCCATTTCTCTTTGACCCTACCCCCACAAACCAAGGTATAGCTATTGACAAGGTAGTCTTCTGTTTTTGAATTTTTCTCCATTCTTAACTAAGAACCCAGTGGAGCCCCAAGCAATGGTAGTTTCTGCAATTGTTGTGAAGCTATGCTTTGTAATGGGGCTAGAGATGGTGGAGTGGAGGAATGAAAGGAAATACAAATACTGCTGTGCAGGATAAGAGGAAGTATGAGCACTGTCGAAATAGCCTTGTGAACTGTCAATCTAAATGACAAACAGAGGGCATTGCAGTTCCCCTCTTGCAAAGTCCTACTCCTGAATAAATATCTTTGCAATAGGGTGTTATAAAAACATATTTACTTGGCAATAGGGCATTGCAATGGGAATATGTGCCATAGTAAACTATGTGCGTATTCAAGGAGGTAAAATAATGTAAAAGATTTTAAAGCAAAAATGAAGAGGATTACATCATGGTTTTGAAATGATTATTTTTGGCTACAAGGATCAATAACAAGGGTGATGTCAGTCCGAGACTGGACAGGCAGTTACTGGGTAGATGTCCTCACAGTAGCTCTTACTGACATTTTGGACTGTATAGTTCTTTGTTGTGGGGGCTGTCCTGTGGATTGTGGGATGTTTAGCAGCATCCCCTGCAGTCATGACAAGCAAACATGTTTTCACTCATCACTGATGTCCCTGAGGGGGCAAAATTGTCCTCAGCTGAGACCCACTGCCAAAGCTGTTCCCTCTGCCTGGCACATTCTTCCCCTACAGATTCATATTTCTGCTCCTGTCACCTCCCACAAGTCAGTGCAGACCTAACCCTGATGAGCCTCCTCAACCACCTTTTGAAATTACTGCAAACGGTTCCCCTCCTAACTCCCTGAGCCCCCTTACCCTTCTCTACTTTTTTATTTTTATGATCATCTAATGTACTTATTTTTTGTGTTTATATTTGTTGTCTCTCACTCAACGTAAGCTTCTTAAGGTATCAATTTTCTCTCCTTATGCTTCATATAGCACCTAGAGCATTTCCTCACACAGGGTTAAAGAGTAATAAAAACACATATGCAAAAGGCCAGCTCTTACTCCTGTTCTCTGTCGTCCTATTCTCTACCCCCAAACCAAGTAACTGCTTTTATCAGTTACTAGTGTATCCTTTCAGAATTTCTTTATGCAAAATCAAGCAAGTAGGAACATTTATTTCTAATCCTAATTTTTTGTAAACCAAAAGTTGGTACACTTAGATATAATTCAGCACCTTCCTTTTTTCATTTAAGCTTATATTCATTATGAGAATAGTTTTTTTGTCTAGAAAGATTTTTGCTTTCCTGTTTGAACTTTTCCTGTGGTTGAAACTTGGAGATCCATAGCCTAGTAAATACTAGCCTGACTTCCCTGTCCTTTCACCAAGAGAGAAGTTGATTTTCCCATTAAACTTGAATTCAGATTTCAGACAGACCCCAGCCAGTCAGCAGGTCTGCCTGCCTTGTTTCCTGTATGAGAGCTATTCATTGACTCAAGTCCATATGTCATTTGATTATTTTGGATTATGTGACAAGCTTTAAAAATTTTCTTTTTGATATAAATTAAATTGGTTGCCTCTAGGACAGGGCTGGGCATTGGTAGTTCTTGGAAATCAGCCAGCCTGTGAGTGTAGGGGGGATCCCTGGGGATTCGGACAGTGTTGACCTGGACCCTTTGAACAAGAATTCCCCAGGGTGTTCTGGACAGCCTTTCCAGCAGGAGCTGCAGGGACCCAGGCAGGAGCAGCTTCTCACACAGCCTTGACTGCCCTGGAGGTGACCTAGATGATCATTGAGAAATGACTTCTCTGTATTTCTGTGCAGAAGGAGAAAGACTTTTTCTGCCTCGTTTTTATATACAGTGGTCCTCCAGGTACCTTGAAAGGCAGAAACTGGGAGGCTCAGGGAGACAGCTAGTGGCTTGAGGAGTCCAAGTCTACAAAAGGTCCAAGATGAAAAATCTGGCCTGGTGCCAATGGTGTGACTCCATGATAGGCATTTTATCCTGCAGACGCAAATGAATGGTGTATGTTTTAAAATTAAGTACTTAGTGATTATTGCTTGAGAGGTCTTAAAACATTTAGCTCTCAACTTATCAGGCCTCCATGTATGACATTTTACATTAGCCAAAATGGATGGAATTTTTAAAGACCTAAAAGATAAAATACGTAACAACCTTTGAAATTATAAACAGAGAATTAGAATGACAGATCACTACTGGTTAAAAAAAGCTATTATCTTGGGTATACATACAAAAGACCCTCTTCTCATTTGGGAGGGACATGTTTAGGTCACTATAATTAAACATTATTTTCCTCTCTTTAGTTCCAGAAAGGTTAGCAAGAAGTTGTAGCAGACAAAAAGAACAGCTGGATCATGCAGCTTTCAAATGGGAAAAACTGTACCCTTAATCACAGATGAACCCGTGAAGAAATACTTTTGAAAAGATTGAACTCATCCTTTCATAGAATATGCAATCTAATCAGCACTCTGAGAAAAGCAGAGAGGAAGGATTAGAAATAATAGTCTGTGTTTATTTTTGTCTGGGATCTATGGAAATGTAGGTTTATGACTTGACTTGCGCTCTCATAGTTAAAATATAGATACAGAGTAGTACTTGCTGCCAGGTCTGGCCCAGCCTCATTCAATTTCACAAGCTAAGCGGCAGGCCATGTGTCCCATGGAGTTAGCTATGGTTTGCTGGGAAGAGAGATATCTATTAGTTTAGGTCTTCTTCGCTTTTTTGTTTTGAAATATGCATTAAATACATTTCAAGATACATTAAAACTTATACATGAAGTAAACTACTAATGTTTATTTCAAGGTCAGAAACAATATTCTCTATCTTTCTTTCTTTGTTTTTTTTTTTTTTTTTTTTGAGACTCGCTCTGTTTCCCAGGCTGGAGTGCTGTGGTGTGATCTTGGCTGACTGCAACCTCTGTCTCCTGGGTTCAAGCAATTCTCCTACCTCAGCCTTCCGAGTAACCGGGACTACACACACGTGCCATCATGCCCTGCTAATTTTTTTTTTTTTTTTGAGACGGAGTTTCGCTCTTGTTACCCAGGCTGAAGTGCAATGGCGCGATCTCGGCTCACCGCAACCTCCGCCTCCTGGGTTCAGGCAATTCTCCTGCCTCAGCATCCTGAGTAGCTGGGATTACAGGCACGCGCCACCACGCCCAGCTAATTTTTGTATTTTTAGTAGAGACGGGGTTTCACCATGTTGACCAGGATGGTCTCGATCTCTTGACCTCGTGATCCACCCGCCTCGGCCTCCCAAAGTGCTGGGATTACAGGCTTGAGCCACCGCGCCCGGCCAATTTTTTGTATTTGCAGTAGAGACAGGGTTTCATTATGTTGGCCAGGCTGGTCTCAAACTCCTGACCTCCTGATTTGCCTGCCTCAGCCTCCCAAAGTGATGGGAGTACAGGCTTGAGCCACCACACCTGGCCTCTATTTCTTTTTTGCAATTTAATCTGAGATCTTTTGGTAGTGTGCTTTGGGCAGGGGAAAATCTAGGTTGTTTTCTTTTTTCTTTTTTAGAGTCAGGGTCTCAGGGTCTAACTCTATTGCCTCGGCAATAGAGTGCAGTGGTACAATCATAGCTCACTGCAGACTTGAACTCCAGGGTTCAAGAAATCCTTCCTGCCTCAGCCTTCCAAGTAGTTGGGACTACAGGTGCATATCACCATGCCCAGCTAATTAAAAAAAAATTATAGAGACAGGATTGCCCAGGCTGGTCTCAAACCCCTGCCTCAAGTAATCCTCCCCTCTCAGCCTCCCTAATGGCTGAGATTACAGGCTTGAGCCACCATTCCAGGCTAGGTAGTTTTTTTAAAATAACTTTTTGAGATACAATTCATGTATAGTTCACCCACTGAAAGTGCACAGTTCAATGTTTTTTAATATTTTCAGAGTTGTGCAACCATCACCAAAATCTAATTTTAGAACATGTTCAATATCCCAAAAGGAAATTTTTTTTTTTTTAGATGGAGTCTCACTCTGTCCCCCAGGCTGGAGTGCAGTGGCGTGATCTCGGCTTATTGGAACCTCCGCCTCCCAGATTCAAGGAGTTCTCCTGCTTTAGCCTCCCCAAGTAGCTGGGATTACAGGTACGTGCCAACACGCCTGGCTAATTTTTGTATTTTTGGTAGATATGGGGTTTCATCATGTTGGCCAGGCTGGTCTCGAACACCTGACCTCGTGTCCTGCCTGTCTCAGCCTCCCAAAGTGTGGGGATTACGGGTGTGAGCCACCATGCCAGGCCCCCCCCGAAAAAATTTCATGCCTATTTAGCAGTTACTCCCCATTTTGCCTACTCCTCAATCCTTGGTAGCTATGAATTTAATTTCTAACTCTGTGATTTGCCTGTTCTAGATATTTCAGATAGATGGAGTTGTGCAATACGTGCTGTTTTGTGTCTGGCTTCTTCCACTTAGCATGTTTTCAAGGTTCATTATGTTGCAGTATGTGTCAGTACTTCATTCCATTTGATGGTTGTCTAACGTTCCATTGTGTGAATAGCTGCACTTTGTTTATCCATTCATCATATGATGAACATTTGGGGCATTTACACTTTTTGCCTATTGGGAAAAATGCTGCTAGGAACATTCACGTACAAGCTTTTGTGTGGATATTTTTTCTCATGGTGTGTGGGTATAAGAGTGGAAATGCTATCTCATATGGTAACTGCAGGTTTAGCATTTTGAGAAGCTGCTAAACCATTGTCTGCTTTTTAAAATGTTTCACTTTTTTGGAGATGGCATCTTGCTCTGCCACCCAGGCTCGACTGCAGTGGTGGGATCATGGCTCATTGCAGCCTCAACCTCCCAAGCTCAAGTGATCCTCCTACCTCAGTCTCCCAAGTAGCTGGGACCACAGGCATGCACCACCACACCTGGCTAATATTTTTTATTATTTGTGTAGAGACAGGATCTGTTTATGTTACCCAGGCTGATCTTGAACCCATGGGCTCAAGTTATCCTCCTGCCTCAGCCTCCCAAAGTGCTGGGATTCCAGGTGTGAGCCACTGTGCCTGGCCTGTTCTCTGCTCTTTAAGAGTGACAACTATGGCATTTTAGCCAGGGGTCTGTCAGGATTTGAGTATAGAGCACCTATGTGACTCAGTTAGTTCACAGTTGTATTTTATCCTTCCCATTCCCATTCCCAATTGTTTAATTTGCTCAATGTTTATTGAGCCAGGTTGCCAGGGCTGGAGGATTACAATAAGAAGAGAGCAAGATGAACAGTTATGAGGGCTCCCTGGGACATAGAAACTCACACTGGGCCATGTTAGCCTATGCCTTACTCTGTATTCTCTTGGTGGTAAAACTTAAATTTCAAACGTCATTCTAACAAAGTCTAAGGACAATCAATATTTTTACCCATCTCCTAAATAATACAAGAAAGTAGCCATGCTTAAACTTCCTTCTACATCCTCCTCTTCAATTTTCTACATTTTAATCAAGCGTTTTATTTCTACCTGGTTATTGTAAGCCAATATTTATTTAGCATTAGTAACACTTAAAACTGATAATCTTTGCTCACTATTGCTACTGGCTTCCCTTACCTTTCTCCCGAATTCATTTCCCTTTTTCTGAGATATATTTATTAGTAATTTTTTAAAGAATGAATCGGGTCACATTTTACCTTTAATTAATTAATTAATTAATTTTTTGAGACAGCCTTGCTTTGTCATCCAGGCTGGAGTGCAGTGGCATGATCTTGGTTCACCACAGCCTCTACCTCCCAGGTTCAGATGATTCTTGTGCCTCAGCCACTCAAGTAGCTAGGATTACAGGTGCGTGACATCACGCCTGGCTATTACCTTCATTCTTGTATAATTATTTGTCTGGTATATTAAGATCAATAGGCCAGGCATGATGGCTCACACCTGTAATCCCAGCAATTTGGGAGGCCCAGGCAGTAAAATGGCTCGAAGCCATGAATTTGAGACCAGACTGGGCAACATAGCAAGACCCTATCTCTAAATTAAAAAAATTAGCCAGGCAAGCTGTGCATCTGCAGTCTCAGCTATTCAGGAGGCTGAGGTGGGAGGATCACTTGAACCTAGGAACTTGAGGTTACAGTGAGCCATGATTGTGCCACTGCATTCCAGGGTGGGCAACAGAGCAAGATCCAGTCACAAAAAAAATAAAATAAAAAGATCAATAGTACTGTCTAGCTGCTGTCTCAATGTTCAAATCAGTCTTCACAATGGTCAGCTGTGCCCAGTTCCTGCCTTTTCTTCTCTGTCACTTCATTGTTAAATCTCTGTGGCTTAACATAATTAAAGTGAAATTCTCATTCATGTCTTAGTCTAATATGTGTCGGGTGGCTCTCTTGAGTCTCTTCCCTCCAACCAGTGCCTCAGAGGTCCTTGCTTTTTTCATTTTATGATTCTGCCACACTGAGTTATTTCCAGGGAGTCTATTGGCTATTTAGCATGTTTGTGTGTATGTGTGTATGTTTTTTCAGACAAGCCTAGAACTGGTGCACATAATTTCCACTACATCATGTTGGCCAGAAATCCAACTGCATAGCCCCAAAGGAAGTTGAGAAATGCAGTCATCCTGTTTGCCCCGAAGGAATGTTTAGTGAGTTCATGGCATTACCTCTGCCACATTATGGCACACAATTCCTGGTTGGCAGTTATTTTTCCTTAGCACTTTAAAGATTTTATTTTGTTTTCTTTTAGAATCTATTATTCATGAGAAATTCATAATCAGTCTGATTGTTAGTTTTTCTGTTGATAATCTGTCTTTTTTCTCTGGTATCATTTAAGATTCTTCCATTTGTCCTTGATGATCTACTGTTTTGCTCTCATGGGTCTCTTTGTAGATTTGTTTTTATGTATCCTGATGAGAAGTTGATGTATTTTTTTAATCTGAGAAAATTTTTAAAACAATCTGGAAAATTCCCAGTTAGCATATCTTTGAATATTGATTTTCTGCCATTCTCTGTTCTTTCCTTCAGGAGCTTTTTGATCTATTTTCCATGTCTCTTAACTTTTCTTTCATATTTTCCATGTTTACTCTATTGTTTACCTGTTGAGGTTTTTTTAATTTTAGTGAGAATATTTGTTATGGTCTGGGATATATACTTGTGTTTTTTCCCCCCAAGTCACCCTGTTCTTTTGTTCTACTTTGTGAACTATACTTCTTCATCTCTGAACATTTTGAAGGTCCTTCAGATTAATTTTCAAATTAAAATTTCTCTACTATCTGTAGTTTGTTGGGTGTGAGTTATACTATTTCTTAGGTCTGTGGGCTAGGTTCCTTGAATCTCTTGTTCATGAGAGTCACATGTGTGCATTAGAGTTGTTTCATAGCTTTCTCCACTCAAGCCCTATAGAGTTCACTAGTTCTTTTTTTTTTTTTTTTAAATGTTGCCCAGGCTGGACTTGGAACTCCTGGGCTCAAGTAATCCTTCTGCTTCAGCCTCCCGAGTAGCTAGAACTATAGGCATGTGCCACCACGACTGGCTTGATGCAATTTTTGTCTTACTTTTTGGCTTGGGGTTTCTTAATGGCAAAGATAATATACGATTTGGAGCCCACACTCAGAAGGCTTGGAGTTCTGGTTTCTTCAGAATGACTTATGTATACTTTCTAATTAGAGAGAATTTTGCTAGAGGAAATAGAATTAGAGGAATTTAGCTAGAAAAGTAAACCATGACATTTAATAATGGATTGTTGAGTCAGATTGACTTAAGTTCAAGTTCTGGCTTTATTAGTACCTATGTGACTTCATTAAAGTTATCTAACTTTTCTGAGCCTACGTTTCTTTATTGTAAAGTGGAGTAATGTCCACTTCTTAGCTCATGGATGTTAATCACTATTAGTTATGATTTCTAGCTGCAGATCAAGGACAAAGGAAAATTTCTTTGTAACAAGTACCCTAGCCCAAGCAGGAAGACCTATTGAAGGAGCAGGTCGAGGGAAATATCTGTAAAAGTTGGAGAAATGCCCTCCAGTTGTCAGCATGAGGAAAATGTCAAGGGTGAAAGGAAGGAATACTTAAGACATGGCACGCTGTCCTGCTGTGTAGCCATTATTCCTTATTGTCTTCCCCTGGCCTCTCAGTCAACAGGAACCATGTTGGTCAATGGTAGCAGCATCTAAGGTATCAATCTTCACCATGACCAGTGCAATCTACCTAAGGGCAGAAGACTTTTAAAAAGTGCTAAATGGGCTGGGCGTGGTGGCTAACGCCTGTAATTCCAGCATTTTGGGAGGCCGACGTGGGCAGATCACCTGAGGTGGGGAGTTCCAGACCAGCCTGGATAACATGGAGAAACTGCATCTCTCCTAAAAATACAAAATTAGCCAGGTATAGGAAGGCTGAGCCAGGAAAATTGCTTGAACCCAGGAGGCGGAGGTTGGGGTGAGCCAATATCGTACCATTATACTCCAGCCTGGCGACAGAGTGCGACTCTTTCTCAAAAAAAAAAAAAAAAAAAAGAAAGAAAAGGGTGCTAAATGGATCAGGCGTGGTGGCTCATGCCTGTAATCCTAGCACTTTGGGAGGCTGAGGCAGGCGGATCACAAGGTCAGGAGATCAAGACCATCCTGGCTAACATGGTGAAACCCATCTCTACTAAAATTACAAAAAATTAGCTGGGCATGATGGCACACGCCTGTAGTCTCAGCTACTTGGGTGGCTGAGGTAGGAGAATCACTTGAAACCAGGAGGCAGAGGTTGCAGTGAGCCAAGATTGTGCCACTGCATTCCAGCCTGGGCAATAGAACGAGACTCTATCTCAGAAAAAAGAAAAAAAGTGCTAAATTAATATTATAATCATTTCAAGATAATTATTGAATTGAAAAATATGTGGTAAAAACAAAATTCATCATTTTTATTATTTGAACCTTAAAATTTTTTAAATTTACTTTAGTTTTATCTCATTGTTAATGTGATTCTTAAAGTGACTTCATTGTTTGGAAATCTAAAATTAGGTTTACTGTTTTCTATTTTCCTTTTTTCTTGTGTTCTCACCTCTATTTCAATGCAACTTTTCCCTAAGCATCTCTGTACCATGTTTGTCAGTATAACGGAGGGTTAGACAAAAAGAAAGAAAGAAAGAAAAAAAAGGAAGGAAGGAAAACACACCGGTTTTACATAAGCATTAATACATATTTCACATACTGATAAAGTACAGTACTACACTAATCGGGTTGAGTCTTTATTAGTCATCTGCCACCTGGTCCGTATCCTGAGTTGTCCTTGAATCCCAGTTTATAATGGCTGACCCATTTAACCTCCCTGTAAGGTTAAAACCCAGATATAAGAGGCCTCATTGCTATTCAACTTGTCAAAGAAGGTTGAGTTTGACCAGGACCCTATCTTTCTAAGATGGAATCTGGGAAATATCCAAGCACTTCCCTGTGATACTGCAAGCAAGAGATGCCTCAGCTATTGACCCAACAGTCCTCACTACCTCCTGGCATGAGAAAAGCAAAAGTCTGACAAATTAAGTCTCAGCTTCTAAGTTTTTGGAAAGGTCTATGGAAATAATTTTCTTTCCTATTTTTAATGCTTCATAACTCTGATTAAATCATAAATAATGCTTACTTCATGTCTAATGGGGCCAACATCATGTATGATGGTACTTTATCTGAGAAGGCATAAAACTAGAGCAAGAAATCATTACCAAGAATGCAAAGCAAATTTGAAAAATCAGCAAAGTTTAAAATGAAATGTTCCTAGTTGATTTCACATGCTACTTGCCTAATGACACTGTAAGAGATTATTTTAACTACATATAGAGCTGCTGGTGCAGCAGGGAGTCACTTTTTCAACTTCTCTTGTAGTAGCTCAAGGGTCAGGATGATGCTTTTGCATACATCTGGGCACATCTGCAGCTCAAATGTGTGAAACTTCCCACAATGTCATGGCCATCTGCTGTTTTTTTCTGCCCAGCATTCATTCCCCTCTCTTCTGGTGACAGAACCAGATTCTCTTTGGGGGAATTCCCTGTCCCATATGGGTGGGCCCTTTTGGTGAGATTGCCCTGCCATCCTCTAGGTAAGTGATGGCCACATGATCCAAGCCTGGCCAATCAGGTGTTCTCTCTTGGATGGAGTCTGTAAAACCAAGATAGTGGTTATCGATTTCCCCAGGCAGAGGCCCCCTGAAGAGATGACTCTTAGAGCCTGGAGCTATTCCAGTCCTAATTCTTCAGTGTTTCTAATTGTCTTCCATTAAATTATCTTATCCCCTTGTTAACTTTGTTAATTCACTTCTGTTGCTTGCAACAAAAACTCACACCAATACAGAATTGATTGACACACCGATACAGAATTCCTGGTGTGGCAGGCTGGCGCTCTCCCACCAAACCCTCCTTCAGAAGTAAAGGGTGCTTTTACATCTTCTTAGAGCAGAACATCTGAAGGGCAAGTTCTGACTTGGAACGACCAGTCATAGAAAAGACGAAAAGACCAGTCGCTGCTCTGACTTCACGTTTGTTTGTAAATAAATGGCAGAGGAGTGCTGCAGTTGTGGTGCATTTTCTTGCATAGAAGGAGGCACTGAGTGCTGGGGAAGATAGTCCGTGTTCTGGAATCAAACTGCCTGTGCTCAAATCCCGGCTTTGTAACTTAACTAAACCTCCGTTTCTTTATCTGTTAAAAGAGAATAATTGCATCTACTTTTAGGGTAGTTAAAAATTAAATAAGATAACTCACATAAAGTGTTTAACACAGTGCTTGATACATATAGATCCTCAGCAACATGGGTTCATTGTGACAATATGCTCAAAAATACACTTCTCTAGCTTTCATTTAATTTGGTCTGTATGGCAGCTCTTTGGAATAACAAAATCAAGTAAATGTGATGTCCCTCAGACACAAAGAGAGAATGTGACCCACCATCAATTGGATGTGCATTTATTTAGCAAGTAGTGATTGTAAGAGCCTTGAGCCAGAAACTATTGAAATGAGTCTTGAAATAGAGCTCTCTATTTAATTACTATTACAGTCAGTCCTCCCCATCCTTGGGTTCTGCAGCCAAGGATTCAACCAATCACAGAAAAAAAAAAATTTGGAAAAAAAAACCCAATAAAAAATAATGCAAATAAAAAACCAATACAGTATAATAACTATTTATACAGCATTTGCATTGTGTTAGGTATTATAAGTAATTAGAGATTATTTGAAGTATAAGAGAAGATGTGCATAGGTTAAAGGCAAATACTATGCCATTTTATACCAGGGACTTGAGCATTCATGGATTTTGGTATGTGGGGGAGTTGGGTCTTAGAACTAATACCATGTGGATACCCAGGGACAACTGCACATTCGCTCTTTATTTTTTACATTATCCCCTTTAATTCCTCTTTCTTCCTCACCTCTTCGTGGTCATATCTCATAGCTGAATAGCAACTGTGATTCAAGAAATAGTTACTGAGAGTCAGGCCCTGTCCATACAGATGAATTAGGAGGCCTCTTGTGCTCAAGGCCTCAGGCTTGATCTCACCTTCATTTCCAATGTTTTCACCGACATTCAGCCTCTCAGAAACTCTTCTGAATTGTTGAAAGGACTTCCTAACTGATCTTTCACCTCTCTTCCTCCTTCTTTCTTTTACCTTTCAAATCTCTCTGCTAGATGAATCTCTCTGAAATTCAGCTCTTGCCACATATTTCTCTAAACCCCCTCCTGCCACATCGTACCCTATTACCTACCAAATAAAGCCAACAGTTTTCTTTCTAGTGTGTGGGGTCCTCCACAATATGGTGTCACCTTTCCTTTTCTCCTTCCTCCTTTTCCCCATGGCCCTGACCATCATCTGTCCTTCTCCAACAGGCTCTGCATTCCCCATCTAGCTTTTGATCCATTTGCAATCCCCTCCTCACATGGGCCAAAGCCCTGCCCATTCTTTAAGGCCAGGAATAAATGCCATTTTTTAGTTTGTCCTGGTTTTTCAAAGCCTGTAAAGGCTCTTCCTCCCCTCAGCCCCTACTGCACATTGTAACTCTGTTTCAGCTTGATAGGACTCTGCCTTGTTTCATGGATACTTAGATAAGAAAGGAAGAACTTCCTACCTGTAAAAAGGAGACACTGAAATGTACTTCCAAGGAAGGAGGGGAGAATTTAGCTTTCTCTGCAAATTTTGAAGAAAGAAATACATCTCTGAGAGAAATTTTATATGAGGTCTTGTCTGGAGGTCAGTCAATGAACTGATGGCCGCCAAAGGGTCTGGGTAGTTAAAATTCTAGTAAATTTCTTGAGACAGTTTTAATTCCTTGAGACAGCACATGCATGTAGATGCATAAGAACACTAGAACAGGTTCTATTGAGGAGACTAAGAACTGTCATGGAACTGTTTTCACTTTGCCCAAGGAAAGAGTAGCCAGGCCTCCTAGAGACTGGGTTGTTTTGAGATTCTCCATACCTTGTTGGGACTAGGTAAATTATTTTTCCTTCTTCTACAGTGATTTAGATCCTGGGATCCCCATCCAATTTATTTCCTGGTTCTTCACAGAAACCTTGAGTATGTGGGTCCCTATTAGGGAGCAGTATGAAAGAGGGAAGATAGTGGATTGCCGGCATTCTTCACATATGTTGTCTGTTTAACTTTCATATCAACACATAAGGCAGAAATTATTTTCTGCATTTTTTTAAATGTCAAAATATTAGAAGTTTAGTGACTGGTCCAGGATTACTGAATAAGTGTTGAAATGGGTATTCAAACTGAGGCCATACTCTTTCTCATTCCATTCAGATCTTCCCACAACCCCTTTCTTGTTATCAGTTCTCCTTTTGGACTTTCTGTCTAATATGGCCCTAGAACTAACCTGTTGGCCCACCTTCCACGAACGCTTCTCACTGCCGTATCAGTCTGAGGCCTGTCCTTCACCTTCTCCCAGAATTAAAGATTTGTGTATATGTGTCCCATTCTTCCAGGGCCACGTTATTAGCCAACCCAGAGATGATTATGAGCTAAACTACCAGTGATCTATCATGACTCAAAGACTATTATCCACCCATGATTGTGGCTTTCTTCATTTCTCCTTTAGTTCTCTTAATTTTGCTTTATATATTTTATTTTGAAGTTTATGTGAGTAGGCATATACAAATTTAGGATTGTAAGGTCTTTCTGATGAACTAACTCTATTATCATTATAAAATGTTTCTCTTTATCTCTGATAATATTTCTTGTCTTGAAGTATATTTTGTCTAATAATAAAGCCATACCAGCTTTCTTATTATTAGAATTTGCATAACTTTTTCTATATTTTTACTTTCAATATCTCTAAGCCCTTATGTTTAAAGTGTGTCTCCTGAAAACAGCATACAGTTGTCATTGAATTGTTTTTGTTTAAAAATCAAATCTAGGCCAGGAGCAGTGGCTCAGGCCTGTAATCACAGCATTATGGGAGGCCAAGGCAGGTGGATCAACTGAGGTCAGGAGTTTGAGACCAGCCTGACCAACATGGTGAAACCCTAACTCTACTAAAAATTAGCTGAGTGTGGTGGTGCACACCTATAATCCCAGCTACTGGGGAGGCTGAGGCAGGAGAATTGCTTGAACCGGGAGAAGGAGGTTGCAGTGAGCCTAGATCACGCCCTTACAATCCAGTCTGGGCAACACGAGTGAAACTCCATCTCAAAAAAAAAAAAAATCAATTCTGATAATATCTTTTAAATGGAGTGTTTAGTTCATTAACTTTTTATTGTATAAAATTTAAGGTATACAACATGATGCTTTGATATATATCCATTTATTAACATTTAATGTAATTACTGATAAAGCCAGATTTATGTTTCCCATCTTGCTCTTTTAGGGTTTTGGGTTTTTCTTTTTAAAGAGTTGCATTTGAGTAGGAAACTCCTGGATACCATGCATCTAATCCTATTTTGTAATGTTTTAGACAATCATAACAGATGAAGTAAGAGGGTCCTTCTGACATCTGCTACTTGTTGCCAAGTGAACATTTGAATTTTTTGCTTATAAGTAAAGGAATGCCCTAATTATTTGACACTTAAGTCATTTTCAGTTTTTACTTCCAGAAATGGTACTTTAAAGATTATCTTCACACATAGCCTTTTCTTCCTGTTTTGGTCTGCTATAATAGGATAGAATTCCAGAAGGAGGATCACTGGGTCAAAAATATGTAACATTATAAAGTTACTGTATTTTTTTCCAAATGGGTGGTACCAATTTACCATGCAACCAGAAATGTGTGAGAGTACATATGTTGCCACATCTTTACCAGTATTGAATGCTCTCAGTTAATTAAAATTTATTGTATTTATAAATCTAATTATGCTATAATTTCTGGGATTATATTTAGTATATCTTAAAATTTTGCTGTGCTATGAGAACCTCCAGAGCAGTAGGGAAAAATATAAAAATATCCTATTTATTATGCTGAGAATTCGAACCTCCAGAGCAGTAGGGAAAAATATAAAAATATCCTATTTATTATGCTGAGAATTCTAAGGTTTTTATCTAGGCAGAATGAAAAATTGTGGAGTAGATCTAGGGAGACTGAAAAATTCCCTTGTTGGTTCCTGAAGAATACCATCACTACTTAAAAGACCTCTCTATCCTCTCTCTATCAAAATCTCGTGCCAAATCTATATTCTACTTCATTCTAAGGTATTGTCTCAAAAGGAATTTACATGATGCAAATTTTCATGTACCTAAGGGATAGCTATGTGCTTAGAATAGTGACTGGCCCCCCATGACATCAGCAGAAAATGAAAATCTTTGCTAATTAGGTGCCTTTGTAGTAAGGAAACATAATGATTTCTATTAAGCAATTGATTATGCGCATTTCTTTCATTATAAACTGCAATTCTTCTTTGTTATGTGAGAGCAAGAACTTATTTTCAGATCAATAGTTGGTGTGCCAAGTTAATAGATATGCAATGTTAATATAGTATAAAATAGCAAATTAGGCTGCTTGGGTTTGGGAGCATCTTTCTTTCTTTCTTTCTTTTTTTTTTAGACAGAGTCTTGCTCTGTCACCCAGGCTGGACTGCATTGGCATCATCTCAGCTCACTGCAACCTCTGCGTCCCGGGTTCAAGCCATTCTCTGCCTTAGCCTCCCAAGTAGCTGGGATTGCAACCATGCCGGGCTAATTCTGTATTTTAGTAGAGACAGGGTTTTGCCATTTTGGCCAGGCGGCTCTTGACCTCCTGACCTCAGGTGATCCATCCGCCTCAGCCTCCCAAAGTGCTGGGATTACCGGCATGAGCCACCGCACCTGGCCTAGGAGCATCTTTTTAATCAGACCACATGACTATGGCTAGGTTGCACGAATCACTGCTGCTCTGGAGTTTTCTGGATTACAGAGCTCTTCCTGATTGAAGCAGGACTCCTGAAAAATCACAATGGGACTTTGAATAAATACTTCTATCTCTTAGGCTTGTCTCATAAAATTGGTGGGGTTCTGAAATATGTTTTCTCAAGAGTTGAAATGCATATTTGCTTTTTGTTGGGTGGGCTGAGCCAATAGTGATTGCAATCAATAAGAAAGTCTTTCATCAGTAGAGTTTTATGATAACAGCTTTAAAGGTCTCCAGATATGAGATGAACTCAGTTAAATTTTACTGGTAATTTACCAGACACACTTCATGAAATTTACTCAGAGAACTTCAGAATTCATTTTCACCCGCAACCGTTGAAAGCCTCCAAAGATTTGGGAGGCCCAAACTCATTTCTACCCTGGCCAATATCTGCAGCTCTAGCTCACACAGCTGGCTTCCAACTGCCAGTACCTCAGCTCTCACAAAGACATTGTTTTGTTTTGTTCTGTTTGTTTTTGAGATGGAGTCTCATTCTCTTGCCTTGGTTAGAGTACAGTGGTATGATCACGGCTCACTGCAACCTCTGCCTCCTGGGTTCAAGTGGTTCTCTTGCCTCTGCCTCCCAAGTAGCTGGCATTACAGACATGCACCACCATGCCTGGCTAATTTTTGTATTTTAGTAGAAACAGGGTTTCACCATTTGGCCAGCCTGGTCTCAAATTCCCGACCTCAAGCAATCTGCCTGTCTTGGCCTCCCAAAGTGCTGGGATTACAGGCTGTGAGCCACTATGCCCGGCTGATCAATACATTTTTTTAATATTGTACTCCAAAGCAATGTATACTCATTGTTGAAAACTTAGGGCCGGGCATGGTGGCTCACGCCTATAATCCCAGCACCTTGGGAGGCTGAGGTGGGCAGATCATCTGAGGTCAGGAGTTCACGACCAGCCTGACCAACATAGAGAAACCCCATCTCTACTAAAAATACAAAATTGGCTGAGCATGGTGGCACATGCCTGTAATCCCAGCTACTCAGGAGGCTGAAGCAGGAGAATAGCTTGAATCTGTGAGGCAGAGGTTGCAGTGAGCCAAGATCACACCATTGTACTCCAGCCTGGGAACAAGAGTGAAACTGTCTCAAAGAAAAAAGGAAAACTTATAGTTTAAAATAAGCAAAAGAAATAAAATAAAAATCATTCAATAAATGCTTTTCTATTGGCTTATCTATATTTTTAATTTTTTAACATTGAATAGATATTATTTTTATAATAAGAAAAAAGTAGCTGGGTGCGGTAGCTCATGCCTGTAATCCCAGCACTTTGGGAGGCCTAGGTGGGTGGATCATGAGATCAGGAGTTCAAGACCATCCTGACTAACATGGTGAAACCCTGTCTCTATACTAAAAATACAAAAATTAGCCAGGCGTGGTGGTATGCGCCTGTAATCCCAGCTATTCAGGAGGCTGAGGCAGGAGAATCGTTTCAACCTGGCAGGTGGAGGTTGCAGTGAGCCAAGATTGCACCACTGCACTCTATCCTGGGTGACAGAGTGAGACTCTGTCTCAAAAAAAAAAGTTATTTTTAATTTTTAAAAATTTCAGAAAGATATACTTCAAAATGTTCATAGTCTTTTTTTCTGGATGCTAGGATTATGGGATAATTTTAATTTTCTTCTTTTAGCTTCTTTTCCTCTTAATTTTTATATAATGATAACTATATTACTTTTGTAATTGAGAAAAATAATTTCACAACAAATATTACTAAAAATTATTTCTACCAATTTTTAGTAGAAGAAGTATTGCTAATATTTTAGTGTGTATCTTTCAAGTCTTCTTTCCTATGTTTAGCTAGAGTTTTATTTATTTAAAAAAAACATTGATTCGGTGTTATGATCAGACTATTACATTTAGCATTCCACAGTATGGGTGCACTAATATCTTTTGTTAGAATGTTTTATACTTTCCACAGAACAGAACAGAAACTAAAATGACCTGTTACAAATACAGTTCTTGAGCTTTTTGCACATACATGTGAGCATTGTCTAAAACATATCTTCTTTGTAGCAGCTGGGCACTGCCCCCACTGTGCTTGGTTGAGTTCACAAATCTGTTGTAAGTGGTAGCCTCCCTGTCACTTCTTTGGTTCTCCTCTCCTGCTAAGCTTTGATCCTGGCAGTAATTAAAATCTTCTGCCATTGCCATAGTGACTGCTGCTATTGAAACCACCATGCCCACCTTGGTTTCATGATTTGACAAAGTACTGGCCTCCACCACCATGGGGGCCAGAGCTTCTGCCTCCAAAGTTTCTTCCCTTCATGGGTCCAAAATTTGGAGATCGATTATTGCAATTGCCAAAATCATTGTAGCTGCCACCACCTCCAAAATTGCTCTTATCATGACCAAATCCCTTATAGCCATCCCCACTGCCACCATATCTACCACCACAACGACTGCTACCAAAGCCACCATAACCACTAACATTTCCTCCATGACCAAAGTTGTCATTCCCACCAAAACCATCTCCATGACCACCACCAAATTTCCAGAATGACTTCATCCTCTTCGGCTGGATAAAGCACCAGCCATCTCTTTTTCTGACAGGGCTTTCCTACCTTCACAGTGTGGCCATTCACAGGATGATATTTCAGAACGACAGTCTTATCCACAGAGTCATAATCATCAAAGGTTACAAAAACAAAGCCCTTTTTCTTTCCACCGCCTTGGTCAGTCGTGATTTCGATATTTTGATTTTTTGATACTGTTCAACGTAATCTCTTAGGTGATGTTCTTCAGTGTCTTCTTTAATGCCACCAACAAAGATCTTTTTCACAGTTAAGTGGGCACCTGGTCTTTGAGAGCCTTCTCTTGAAACAGCTGTCTTTGATTCCACAACTCTTCCATCCACCTTGCACGGCCTTGTGTTCATGCTGCATCCACCTCCTCCACAGCAGCATATGCGACAACCCACAGTCCCTGAGTGCTTGGTGTTTGGGTCTCTCATTAGCACACAGACTCTGAGTGTTCCCCGTTGCTCAGAATGGCTCCTCACATGCTCATCAGTTGTTCCAAAGTTCTGCCCCTACATGAAGGAGCTTCCGTGGCTGTTCAGGTTCTTTAGAAGACTCTGACTTAGACAGGACGGCGATGGGAAGAGACTTTAGCCACACTTCCTCAGCTCTTCTGTCACTTAGGAGAGACTTTGGTTCTCAATCTTTTGTCCAAGTCCTGAATTTGCATTTCACATAAATCCCAAATACTATTCTCATTCATTTGAGAAGTTGGTGCTGTTAAGAATGCAGCAGAGGGGATTTATATCCTAGATGGAAGTTTGCACAAAATAGTTTTTTAAAACTCATACTATGTAGGTTTCCTACAAGCCTTTTTTTTCATTTGGCATGGGGACCAGATGGAATCAGAAGCAGTAAATATAACTGATTTTAGAATACATTAAATATAGAAAAAAAGATCCAACTACCTGGTGTGCAATCCAACCATCTCAAATACTAAAACTTTATGTTCAGTCATAATATTTTCCTCTTGGAATGAAAACATCTGAGTGTAATAGTAAAGCAACAGGGACTCACCAGAGTGAAGTTATCACTTGCCTGCAGAAGAGGAGACATTTAAAAGCACTCTATTCCCTGCGGCCCTTTCTATTATAAAAGTTTCATGATAAATCCATCCCCAGCTAATGCCTGGGGTGATTTAAATATATAGCAGTAGAGTCTCCAGTGGTCAATTGAGGGATAATGAGTTCTGGAACTGCCAAAGTGCACAGAAATCCTCCTGGTTCAAGCTTTTTGTTTTTTTCTTTTTGAAGTGATGCATGCTTCAGCAGTAAAGGAGAGGAATATGTGAAAAGAAAGGGAGGCTGAGAGGCTGAGGGAAAGACAGAGGCTAGGCTTTTGTGATTATGTTATTCAAATGTATACCAAGTGGCATGCTGAAAAGTCTCTCTCAACAGGCCGCTCACTCCCATGCTGAACATCCAAATGGAACATTTCTAATATTGTCACAGTGTTGTTCATAAACACAGAAGTATATTTGGTATAAGCAAATCCTTGGATACATTTTTAGAAGTGAATGATGGAAAATTTAACCCTAAAGTCTGCCTGTTCCACCACACACACATACACATACACACACACACACTCACACATAGACTTCACTCACACTGTGATGACTTTCCATCTCTTCACACTTGTACTTTTAAAAATATCAAAAGCCTTGAGTTTGGAAATCTTCCTTCCCTTCAGTTTCAGATGTCCCTTCTCCTTCCCTCTTGAGTACAATTACCAATTACAATCAGTTTCAGAACTCCCTTCCCTTCAAAACAGGTTTATAAAGATTAAAAAATTATTTTTCACTTGTGAAAATTTTAAAGTTGTAAGCAACTTTAAACATGCTATATTTAGGAGTGCTTAGCAATAGGCATCCTTAAGAAAAATAAAACGTAAGTCTAAAAGCTTACATACTGATTAGTTTTACTAATTACTAGACTGTAACTTTCTTCAAGGCAAGGAGGCCATTTGATTTAAGGGCATTTGAAAAAGTTATTTGACTAGCATATATTCTTGGAGTTCAAAGAACCAAGGGTCCAAGGCAAAACATATGTAGCATCTCTTATACCTCATATTTTAAAGGAAAGAAAGAAAAGAGAAAAAGACTAGAAAGGAAAGGAAGAGAAAAATATTTTGAGCACTGGACCATAGTAGGTTCTTAATAAATGTCTTGTGTATTTACCCATATTTTCCGAATGAGTTTAACATTGTTTCTCTTTATTTAGTCTTACTTTATCACTGGCTTTATGCAATTTGATTGTGCTATGCCTTGGTGTAGTGTTTTTCATGTTTCTTGTGCTTGGGGTTCATTGAGCTTCTTGGATCTGTGGGTAATGAAATTTGAAAAAAAAAAATTCTATCATGTCTTCAAATATTTTTTCAGCCCTCCCTTCTTTTTTCAGAAACTCCAGTTACGTGTATGGTAGGCTCTTGAAGATGTCAAACAATTCACTGATGCTCTTTTCTTTTAGGTTTTTAAATCTTGGGTATTTTATTTTATTTATTTATTTATTTTTGAGATGGAGTCTCACTCTTGTTGCCCAGGCTGGAGTGCACTGGCACAGTCTCAGCTCACTGCAGCCTCTGCCTCCCGGGTTCAAGTAATTCTCCTGCCTCAGCCTCCTAAGTAGCTGGGATTACGGGCACCTGCCACCACACCTGGCTGATTTTTGTACTTTTAGTAGAGACAGGGTTTCACCATGTTGGCCAGGCTGGTCTTGAATTCCTGACCTCAGGTGATCTGCCCAACTCCTCCTCCCAAAGTGCTGAGGTTACTGGCATGAGCCACCTCTCCTGGCTCAAATCTTGGTATTTTATCTTAAACAGTTCCTATTGTTATTTCTTTAAGTTCATGAATTCTTTCTTCAACAATTACTGTTAACCCCCTTCAGTATATTTGTCATCTCAGACATTGCAGTTTTTATTTCTAGAAATTTGATTAGGTATTCTTTTCTTGGTACATGATGCTTTGTTCTGTTACTTTAAAAAAAATATTTTGAAATGATTTTAAATTTACAAAAATACAGGGAGCTGCAAAGACAGTAATGAGCGTTCCCAAAGATAGTACAGAGTGTTTCCAGTTCCCACTCTGTACCCAGTTTACTTAAAAGTTAACATCTTACATTATCATGATGCATTTACCAAAACTAAGAAATTAGCATTGGTACAGTACTATAAAGCACTGACTTTATTCAGACATCCTGGTTTGTAGCTTAAAAAAATCTTTAAAATATATTAGTCTTTCATGTTTAGTCTTGTAGTTTCTTAAACATATGTAATTCAATTATAATAACTTTTTAACTCCTTGTTTACTAATTCTATCAACTGTGTCATTTCTGGGTCAGTTTCAATTGGTTGATATTTCTCTTCATTACAGGTCATATTTTCCAGTTTCTTTGTGTGTCTAGTAATTTTTATTTGGATGCCAGGCATTATGAATTTTATCTTATTGGGTGCTAGATATTTTTTTATTCCTATACATGTTTTTCAGCTTTGTTCCAGGAGGGAGTTAAGTCACTTGGAACAGTCTGATTCTTTGAGGTCTTGTTTTTAATATCTTTTTAGACAAGACCAGAGCTTTTGCCTCACCACTGACCTTGCCCCACTACCGAGGAAAACTTCTTTGGAGAACTCTACCAAATGCCCTTGGAATTATGAGGTTCTCCACTCTGGCTGGTGGAACAGAAATGATTCCTGGCCCCAAATGGTTTCTGGAGACTGTTTCCTCCAATCCTCTTAGGTGCTTCTTTTCCTGGCCCAGGTGATTTCCTCACTGACTTTCACTAATCAGTACTTTGCTGAAAACTTGAGGGCAGCTCTTCCTCGAATCTGTGAAGTCCTCTGTGCAGTTTTCTCTTCGCTGGCACTCTGTCCTGCCTTCTTTAGCCACCTTGGCCTCCCTATTTTCCAGGCTGTCCCCAACCCGGAGAGATTTTTGTTTGTTTCCTGGGTTTCCCCTCCCTATGCCACATCCTGGAAACTCTCTCCGGGTAGTAGAATAAGGTAATTATAAGGTTCATCTTGGATGTTTCCCATCTTTCAGGGATCACTGTTCTTCACTGACTTATATCCCATGTGTTAAAGACTATTGTTTCATATATTGTTTCATATATTTCCTCATGTATTTCATACATTTTCATACATTTGTTGGTTGTTTTGCCTTTTTCGGTTGTTTGTTTTGTTTGTATGTTTCAGGCAGAGAGTAACTTCAGTTCCTATTACTCCATCATGGCTAGATCATAGTCTGAGGAAGTTCGGTAGATACTTGTTGAATGAATGAATGAACTCTATTTCTGATTATATTGGAAATCATTGCTTTATAGCAGTGCTTTAAAACCATTGCAACGCTTTTTAAAACCAATGCGATGCTTTTTTTTTTTTTTTTTTTTTTAGAGGCAGTCTCACTCTTCTCACCCAGGCTGTACTGCAGTGGCACAATCTCAGCTCGCTGCAACCTCCACCTCCCGGGTTCAAGTGATTCGCCTTCCTCAGCCTCCTGAGTAGCTGGGATTACAAGTGCCCACCACCATGCCCAGCTAATTTTTGTATTTTTAGTAGAGACAGGGTTTTGCCATGTTGGCCAGGCTGGTTTCGAACTCCTGACCTCAGGTGAACTGACCACCTCGGTCTCCCAAAATGCTGGGATTACAGACATGAGCCACTGTGCCTGGCCAGCAATGCTTTTTAAACAATTGCTTTAATTGTACACATTTCTGATGATATGGCCCTCAAATGATTGCTATTTCATCCTATTCTCAGGAGAATTGACGTACATATATATATATATATATATGTGTGTGTGTATATATATATATATGTATACATCAATACACACACAGACACACACACACATATTCTGCTACACACATTTGGCTCTATTATGAACTTGTAAAATAATGCTCTCACAACTAACATATTTTAGCACCAGAGTGGCTACAAGACAGGGCAAGCCTAGAGGCCCTTGGTCTGGGAAACAGGCCAGGTTGGCGGGTCAGGCAGAGAGCATGATATGAGAGATAAGAGGTTATGAGTGGGAAAGTTCAGAGAGGATAGTTGGAAAGGAGTGTGTGTGTGTGTGTGTGTGTGTGTGTGTGTGTGTGTGTTGGACTCCAGAGGGCATGATTAAGATCTAGGCCTGGGTGTCTCTGATACTAAGATAGGTAGACTAGTGAAACACATGTAGGCAGAAACAGACTAAGCATACAGGTAAATTTCAACTGAACTTAAGGGAATAAGCAGAGGACTTACCAAGATGAGGAGCCCATACAACACAGTGTCTGGTACACATGGGAGACACACAGCACTGTAACTGCTTGTGAATTTTGAGGTTGGCTCATTTGCCCCCCAGTGGCTGGTGATTTGAGAACTGACCTTCTATGGGTTCCTTAGAGTTCTAGCTTCCATTATTTCCAAGTAGCTCTGTTGATTATCATTCTTGTTCCTGTGGTGGGACACCTGGATGTCATGGTGTTCTTTGTGAAATCTCATGAAATGCTGATATGACAAAAGCTGTAATTTTGTGCTAGGTCAGATGTCATCTTATTCTTATACAGACATTCAGCAGTATGTGTCAAAGATTTAAGAAGAATTTATGGGATAAAAGCTTGTAAGAAAAACTTATCATTCTCTTAGCTCTTTGTTCTGTGAAAGTGGAAGAAAAAAATCATCATCTTTCCATTTTTCATTAGTGGAATGCTTTGATTTAATGTGTATAACCCTGGGGTTCTGCACAAGCAGATGTTGAGAACACCTGGAGTGGATGGTGCATTCTGTTTTCTTAAAAGTAAACTTTTTAGTGAAATGTAACATAATATCATGTATTTATATATTATTAATATTTATATATATCCACAATTCAGTCTCTTGCACTATATGGTACCCAAATCCCTTTTAAGAAAGAACTCATTGCCCAGCTACAAGGAGTAAGGGTACTTGAGAGCCTATCACTGTTAACTACCTTGGGTCCACTTCAGCTTTTGAGCTGAGGACACTCCTTGTCAAGGCGGCCCAAGCCAATGACTGAGCAAGACTTTGTTCCAAGGCCAGGTCATCTCCACCTACCACAGAATCCCTCCTATGAGCTGGCTTCATTGTGGAGCTGTCGATGAGCTGGCAGAGACTTTGCCCACTCTGCCTGAAAGGTCTGACAGCTCCTTCTGCCCAGGCTTGCTTCCCTCTTCTTCTTTTTCACAGTTGTTACTCTCCCCTGAAACTTTTGCACTTCTAACTCCATCTCAATCTGCCTCTAACCCAACTGACTGAAATGTGCCCATATCACGAAGGTACAACTTGATGAATTTTTTTTTTTTTTTTGAGATACAATCTCGCTCTGTCATCCAGGCTGGAGTGCAGTGGCACGATCTTGGCTCATTGCAATCTCTGCCTCCCGAGTTCAAGCAATTCTCCTGCCTCAGCCTTCCAAGTAGCTGGGACTACAGGCAGGCGCTGCCACACCCAGCTAATTTTTGTATTTTTAGTAGAGATGGGGTTTCACCATATTGGTCAGGCTGGTCTTGAATACCTGACCTCGTGATCTGCCCACCTTGGCCTCCCAAAGTGCTGGGATCACAGGCATGAGCCACCATGCCCAGCGGATGAATTGTTATAAACTGAATGCATTCATGAAAGCAGCACATTAGGAAGATGATTATCAACAACACCTAATAGCCCCCTGTGCTGCCTTCTTTGCAGTCAACAATCCCTTCCCAAGGATAACCACTGTCCTAGCTGGGCTTACAGGCATGTACCACATCTGTCTAATTTTGTGTTTTTAGTAGGAATGGGGTTTCTCCCTGTTGGTCAGGCTGGTCTTGAACTCCTGACCTCAAGTGATTTGCCTGCCCTGGCCTCCCAAAATGCTGGGATTACCACGCCCAGCCTCACTGTCCTAACTCTTAACATCATGGGTTACTTTGTCGTGTTGTTTTAAGTCATATAAATGAAATTTTAGGATATCTTCCGTGTTTGATTGCTTTAGCTCAATATTACGCATTCTTTTCAATCCGTATAAATTTGTGGTGTTTTTAAGTAAATGCTTGTACTTTATCTTTCCACTTCAAAACTCTCTCTCACACACACATACACGCACATGCACACACATATGCATACACAGTGCAAACATAATGAATCTTTTTCAGTTTTGATTTACAGTGTATATGTAATAACAGTAAAAATTGCATAGGATGCTCAATATGCTAAATTAGTTGGAATTGTCTGTGCTTTTATTTGTCTCATGCTTACCAAGTTTTCCTAGTTTAACTTTCACTAGATCTGAGTTATCAGGGGTAGGTCATCTTTTAATATTATTATGGAGGACAGTGACTGGTTTCAAACAACTGCTGATGAATCATTAATAGCTGCATCTATATTAAGCAGATCTTTCCTGAGTTTTAATTTAGTCAATTCCCCAGCTCTGCCCTAGAGAAATGAGGATCTTGCTACACAATCTTCTCTCTACTCCAAAGACATTTCTTCACTCATTAACTGCCTCATGGTTCCATAGTATCTAGAAAAACTCCTATTTCTCAAGCTGCTTGATAAATATAAATATCCTATTTCTTTTGCTGCTGAGAGTGGAAACTGACTTGATAGAACTCCCCATACTGGCTCCCTTCCCCTCCTGGCCTCACTTCCTCATTCTTCTATTGGTGTTTCCCAGAATCACCTCCTAAGTAAACTATCTGCAATTTAATCCTTGACTCAAGCCCTATTTTTAGGGAAACCCACACCAAGACCCTTCCTTTCTTGTGGGTAGCAGGGGCACAGGGCGGAGGAGGGGAGGAAAGGATATCTTTTAACATCTAACAGACCCTGAGAAATATTGACCTAGTGTACACAGGAGCCAGGGAAAATTACCTTTATCTCAAACTAGTTAAATTTCCTGAGACTTGTTGATGAAAAAGTGGAGAGCACATGCATTCCTGATTCAAGGTGTTCGATAGCATTCCCACACATAAAAGGATATGTGGATCTCGGACGTGTAATCACTCCATTTTTGTTTTACTTCTTTCTTACTCTCTCCCTGAAATATGGTTTATATCGCATCCTTTTATATTACTATATTTCATAAGGAAAACATAGTAGAACATTTTTCTCAGCATGACTGTGAATCCTAATTCTGTTTTTGAGCCTGGCTCATCTTAGGTGTCATTATGGGGACTCCATGAGTTACCACAGCATTTTTGTGATGTTAACAGGTGACACAGCTGGATGTGCCAGTATAAGAATTTTCTCCATCATAAGATTTAGAATTATAAGGGTTTTCTAAGACTATATATAGTATCCAAAGCTTTCAACTGATAGGTTTCTAACCATTTCCTTATGCTGATCTCCAGATTTATAATCATGTATTGTTATTACATATGAGATGATTTTATATAGAGTCAGGCACTTTTTATTTGTGAAAGTAAGTACATTTTTAGGAAAGTTGGAACACCTAATAGATATAATAGTATCCTATAGTTGTTAGACAATTTAAGATATTTTCAGCTGATTGTAGCATAACTTTAAATGCCCTTAAATTGAGATAAGTATCCAACTTGTTCACCTGGACAAATTTTCTGCTGGGTGCTTGGCTGTAAGTAGACAAATTTTCTGTTAGATGCTTGACTGTATATCACCAATTCAACTATGGTAAACAATAAGGGAATTTTCTTTTCTTCTATAACAAGAAGTCCTGGGGCATGGTGACTCTAGGGTTGATGAATCTATCAAGGACCTGGGTTCCCACCATCTCTGTCATTCTCAGTGGATCGGCTTCTTCCCAAGGCTAGCTCTTCTCATGTTTATGAGACAATGCAACCCATTAAAAAAAGAGGGAGTGTCAGCCGGCCGCAGTTGCTCACACCTGTAATCCCAGCACTTTGGGAGGCTGAGGCAGGCGGATCACTTGAGGCCAGGAGTTCGAGAGAACAGCCTGGCCAACATGGTAAAACCCCATCTCTACTAAAAATACAAAAGTTAGTCAGGCATGGTGGTGCACACCTGTAATCCCAGCTACTGGGGAGGCTGAGGCAGGAGTATCACTTGAGCCTGGGAGCCTGAGGTTGCAGTGAGCCAAGATTGTGCCACTGTACTCTGGCCAGGGCAACAGAGCAAGACTCCATCTCAAAAAAAGAAGAGGGAGTGTTTTCCTTAATGTGCTTCTCTTTAAGGAAACTTTCCTGAGAAGGCCTTTGGTAGACTTTGCCTTGAGTTTCATTGGCTAGAACTGTGTCACATGCTCCTTCCTAAACCAGTCACCGACAGAAGACAGCATTACTTGTTGGCTTGGTCTCTTCAGGCTTCACTATGAAGTACATAGAGAAAGGGAGGTCTCCAGACAAAGTCAGGGCTCTCTCAGGAAAGAAAGGCAGAGGGGATAACTATTGTGCAGCTCCCATCGCCCACACTGTTTGTCTTGGGATGACCAGAGCAAACAAGCAGCTGCTCTTAAAACACTTTCCTCTGTAATGTCTAAAGAAACACAACCCATAAAAGGTTTAGCAGTGACAAACTACTGTGTCATGACTTCAAAATGGCTACTGAGTATCACGCAGTGTTCAACATTCCTAGCGTGTGAGGTTTGGTGTGGTAAGAAGAGAAGCAGGTTTCTAGAGAGAAGATCTAAATGTGTTCCTGGGCTTCAACAATGACCTGTTTGACCTTAGGTAATGAATCGGCTTTTCTAAATCTTAGATTTATTATCTATAAAACAGAGATTTGTCTACCTCAGAATTTGCTGCGAGGATTCAATACAATTTGATGCAAAGGAAAGTGCTTTGTAAATTACCAAGTGGTTCATACATGTTGGTGATTAAATTAAATTAATTAATTCTAATTGGTAATTAAAAGTTATATGTATTTATGGTGTGCAACATGACATTCAATATAAGTGTACATTGTGGAATAGCTAAATCAAGCAAATTAGCATATCCATGGCCTCATGTACTTATTTTTTTTGTGGTGAGGACACTTTATTCTCTTTCCAATTTTCAAGTGTATAGTACATTGTGATTAACTATAGTTAATATAGAGACATTCTGTAGTATAGAGACATTCTGAAAGAGGAGCAATAATGTGCCATTTATCCAAGCGAAAATCTCCATACTAGTCTTGGCAGTAGACCTGCAGAGGCTCTACAGGAAAACAGCTGGAAGGATTACAGCTAATGAGGAGGCTTTTCAATGAAAGAAAGCTGATTTAGTAACAACCCAAACAAAGTTAGTCTCTTCAGGCTTTTTTTGTTTTTCAGTTAATAAGTTCAGGAGGGAGTTTAGATATACAAATGTGGTTACCTGGGCTTAAAGGTGACCAGGTGAACAGGAGTATATTGGTTCTAATTAAGGAGCACTTGACTTGTATTTTAACACAGCTAAAGCTGAAATCCAAAGTGCTTCATTTCTACAGCAGGCTTGCCTCTTTATTTTAGCAAAATCTTCACTCAGTTCTGTTACCTCATTAAAAAGCTTAGTCATCTATACAACATTCTCACTCACTCACACCTGCACATTTCCTATACCTCCAAATGACCTACCAGGAAAATATCTTTTTTCCTAATTAATAAGTTACTGTGATCTCAGTTTCTCTTCCCACACCCTCAGCATTTCAGAGCTTGAATTATTCATTTCCAGCCTCAGTGCTGGGCTCCAGCTGCTCATATTGAAGAAGGCTCTGTTGACCTTGGGCTTGACAATTTGTATGTGTTATAATATAGATGCCATTAAAATATAACATTTACCTGCTGAGAACAACATTATACTATTTATGAAACCATATAATTTCAATAACTAAACTCAGCAAGATTTTATTGCCCTTTCCACCTGGAATCACAGAAGTGCTGACTCATCACTTGAGAACCACAGCTCACCAATGCGCAGCTTCACTAAAAATCTGCAATGAGTCTTATTTTTTCATCATCTCTGTGTAACCTTTTTTTTTTTTTTTTTTTGGTGGCAGTTATACAGCCCCCTTCTAAAAGGTTGTAATTAATTAAAGGCTCAAATTAACACCAGGAAAACTTTCATGTCACCAAATCTTCAGTGCCTCCGTGGTTAGAAAGAGCTCTATTTTTAATACCATGATGATAAATTAAAATTCATGAATGTCTTTAAAATTTTTTATAGATATTTTAACAGTCAATTTCAACTTCTCTGAAGATGGACTAAAAGGAGCCTTCTTTGATGTACTGAAGTGATTTCTTCCACATTGCCTTATCCCCTACTCTGGCTTATTTATTTTACTTTATTTTATACGCAGATACACACAATACACAATTTTCTTCGAGATATCAGTCCTTTTTGATCAGAATGCTTAAGGAATTTTGTGATCCTCTTAAAGGGCTTTAGATGTAGTCAAATGACCATTTACACTGCATTTCATCTTGATCCCCTCCTCCCAAAAAGTGAGGGGAAATAAAAGCTTGCCTCATGGAAATGGACAAATAATTCACCCAATTCCGTGTTCACTTTGAACCACAGTTGATTTCAATATAGTTAAAAATGAGATGAAGGTATGAGAAGAGCAGAAAATGTTAATTGTATGTACACAGTATACCGCTCTGTTTATGTGTCACCGACTTCGTGAAAAGCATGGCAACAGCCTGTGAAGTGTCCTCCTGACTCCAACTGCAGTACTGAGTGTGTGCACAGAAAAGTGAGCGTTCTTAGCGTTCACAATCGCTAATGCCATTCTTATCTGTAGAAGCATTACATCATTTACAAATTTTACCTAAGCTGTTAGCCTCAATCATGCCCCCAAGCAGTTATTTCCACAGGTTAATGATGTGTTATACAAAGAACGATTTCCTTTTTATTCTTGGCGAATTTGCCTTTTAATTTCATTTAGTAACCATTTTGTCTTACATGATGGAATGGTGTAGGCTTAAATTAACTCTCCAAAGATTGATAAAAATCGATGTCTATTAGCTGTGCTTTGAACTATACTTCAACCTTAAAAATGGAATTTTGCTGTTTTCTTTTACAGGGAAGGATTATAAAGAATATTTGATTATTTTGGTAAAGACCAGCTTCCCTTAGTAAAAGAGATGGTATGTTATGAATAATGTTTATAACCTAATGTTATTTAGATAAGGTGGGGAAAAAAGCCCCCCCAAACCCAGCAGGACCTCAGTGATGGAAGCCAATCTGGAAAATAAGGAAATCTGATAAAACATAAGCCCACCATTTTCTCCTTGTGGTGTGGGTCTTGTCTTTACCTGCTGGAGAACCCTGGCAAGTCTGTTCAATGAGAGGCAGCTGAAGAAGGCTGGCAAATGGTTTTATTAATTATTTCAGGAAAAATGAAGAATGTCTTCAAAGACAACACTCTCTTCTTGGCTTCACAGAATCTTTTTAGATTTTACTGTTAATAAGATTAAATAGGAGATGAGCAGTAAAGATACTAGAGCAGAGTTTATTATAAGGAAAAGTACACATTAAGAACCGGGCTCCCCCACCACTTAGCTCAACACTGTGTCCACATTTTTCCATTCCATTTTTTTTTTTTTTTTATTGCTGTTTGCTTAGGGGAAAAAAGTCCCTGTTGAAAGAATGTGGACTGGAGTACATTAGTCACCTTTCCAGTGCTCTTTCTGTTTGACGGGGCCACATATCCCTCCCAACTCTAGTTCTCTGCTGGTCTGGGCTGGAGCCTGCTGCTGGCTGAAACCCAATCTTCTCCTTGCAAATAAAGGAGCCATCTGACAACACTGTATTTGTTGGGGCCTCTTCTAAGCCAATCAGAGACTGCACTTGACCAAGGGGAGGAGGAGAAGTTTATAATAGGATCAGTTTTGTTTGCAATTTGTTTCTAATAGATGCCAATAAGCCAGTTAACTAGGCTCTGGTTAATGGACATTTTATTGTCTTCCCCCCCTCCCACCATGGTGCACATGACCTTTCCTTAGAAGCATTTGTGATGCCTGAAAACATGTATCTGCCGCCTGGTAGCCGGAGGGCTTGCTCTGCTCTAGAAAACTTGTTCCCTAGCCCGGAGCTGCAGACCAGACCCAAATACTTTGATCCTTCTGTCAGTGGGAAATTTACAGCAACATTCGGGCTTTTGTTCCATGTGTATTTCTCCAAATATAATATCTCCCTCAAGAAATCAATGATAAGCTGTTAAACTAAAGAGCATGGTAACATCCACAGAGCAGTAAATTAATGGTCTTTTGTGGATAGATGGTTACAGATTTCATCATAAAAAATGGATAAAAGATTACATATCACACAGAGCGAAACTTTTAATAACTCAACATGACTTTTCTTAATGGGTTTTATTCATTTTAATCATTACAGTGTCAATGATGATTATAGCCTTATTAGATTGCAGTGATTGAAGGGCCTGTTTATGAGGTATTGAAAATCTCAGCCTGCTCAGAATAGCCTGGCAGCCTGTGTGGTTTGAAGTGTAACTTTATCTGAAGGAGCAGGGCTTGTCAGGAGAGTTTCAATTAATACTTTTACTAAATTGCTCCTGTCGTTAGTGACCTAGGTCACAGATGACTTAGGGATTCCACAACATCAGCTTTCCAAAACAGTTAGGCTGCAGCAGTGTAAATCAAAGGAGGCTGTGAGTGTGTGTTTAAATTAAGGTAGGAATAGGAAAGGCCTTGGCGAAGTGGCTTGAGTCCTTCGGTCTCACTTCGCAGCCAGGAGAGTCCTCCTTCTGCCCTATGGTGCTTCCCCAGAAAGGAGTGCGTTTTCCCTCCATGTCGGGGCACATGATTAAAATAAAAGTCAAGACTCCATTCATGATTAATAAGGTGCTATTTCAGAGAAATGCTTCAAGACACAGTTATCCTAAAAAAGTTATAATAATAAAGGTGTCAATGTTCCTAAATTTAAAATAATAATAAAATCTACACATGAATACCTTCAGTGGGACCAAGATTATAACACCATCCATTTAATATCCTGATTTAGTATTGATTCTTCAGAATGTCTATTTTCATTACAAATAAGTGTCACCTAAAAGTTATTTCAAGTGTTGCACTATAATGGATGTCGTCTGTAGTAGGCCTTTGAGAAGCAGTGTGGTGTGTCACGGTGTCACAGGAGACCTGAGTTTAAATCTGTGCTACCAGCAGTATGTTTTGGGACAGGTGACTTGAATTGTCATAGCCTCCATTTCTTCGTCAGTACAAATGGGAATAATGACAATACCTGTTTTACCTGTCTCCTTTGTAGGATGACTAACAGAATCCAATGAGTTCACATTTGTGCTGAACAAACTCTGGGTTTTCAAGTGAATCTTTAGGATGTCGCTAAGATCAAGGGGCCAGGTGGGGTTCATTATTAGATAGAAAATATCAAGTGATTTGATGAAAATCTGGAAAAGTCAAATTCAACTGGAGTCCAAGTGATTCAGTCCCAAACATTTGAGAAGAGAATGATAAAAGTAAAAAGGAATCTAGAAGAGCTCCTCTTTACTTTTTTAGTGGGGAGAAGTGAATATTTGAATTTAAAATGATAGTGCAGGCCTGTAGCAATGGCTTAGGAAATGCCATGCTGTATGGACAAGTGGTCTATCTCCATCTGTCAAATGGGCAGAATAGAGAATCAGACTCAATCCAGACGTTAGCACAGGAGAAGGGAGATAAGCAGGGGTGGGGGAAGCCCAGGAATTTAGAATGGAAGAGAAGAGGAGAGAAATAGGGGCAGGAGGGAGGGGAAGGATGAGAGCTTACGCCTGAGCTGGAGAAAACTCACAAAATTAAAGGAAACCAAGGGTCGGAGAGGCAGGCAGCTGATCCGTGGGAACTGAATGCAGTCTTGGAGTGTGTCTATGACAAAGAAGCATATAGCAGGGAGGAGGTGTGGTGGGGAAAGCACATGACCGTGACCTTGGGATCCCTCAGCCCTGGTCCAGTCTTTTTCTACCACCTTCATGATGGCCCCCAGCTGCCAGCCCTACTCGATATCCACTCAGTAGCAAGAACATGCCCTGTGGAGTCTGTCACATTTACATCTGCTTGTGGTAGATACAGTCTATGGAGTGGTTGCAGATACTCAAAAAAACTCAAAATTTAATTTCCTCGGTCTACAGACTTCTTTTCTTGATCAACACACTCTCCCTGGGAGAGTCAAGCCTAAGCTTCCTTACATAGCAGCGACTCGCAGCTTTCAGTCTCCTGACTTTCTCCCTGGGTCCAGACACAACTTTCTAACTGCCTTGCTGGTCGTCTTTGCTTACATATGTCCCGAACCTACCTTGTTCTCATCAAACCTGTTCTTCCTCCTGAGTTCCATACCTTGGTTAGTTACGCTTCCACTGGCCCAGGTCACCAATTTTGGGTCATCTTCCACTCTGTGTCCTCTACTCCCCACATCTGATCAATCACAAAACCTGTCAATTCTAATTCCTTACTGCGCTGGTTTTAAAATATATCCACAAATTCTTTGACGCTTCTCTTATTGATAGGTGAGTCTGTATTTCTTCCCTTGGAAACTAGACTTCTAGGAGTGTTTTGACTAACAGAATTTGGTGAAAGTGAAACCATGTAACTTCTGAGACTAACCCAAAAAAGGCCATTTAGCTTCCACCTTGTTCCCTTAGAACACTTGTGGCTTGGAGCCACGAGGCTTCCATGTTGTAGAGAAGCCCAAACTAGCACACGTGGTAGAACCACACAGAGAGGCCCCGGGACTACAGGAAGAGAGAGACACTTGGCCAGCTCCCAGCTGCTCCGCCCTCTGCTGACTACCTGGCTCCAAGCATCATTTGACGGCTACTATGATAGACCCTGCCTAGAAAGACCTCCTAGCTGAGCAGTCCCCAAATTCCTGACTACAGAAATCATGAGATATGATAAAATGATGGTTATTGTTTTAAGCCACTAAGTTCTGGGGCAAAAGTAACTGGAACATTTATCATCCATTCCTTTCTCCTTACCACCTCAGATCGGCCCTCATCACCTTGTCAGGCCTGTGGCTGGCACACAGGAGGCCCAATCAGTGCTCTGGCTGAATGAAAGTCAACTCTATGACAGTAGGCTTTGCGGGGAGATTAGGACCTTAAATCTAGTTGGGCTAGAATTTTGTGGCAATAGATTTTTCCCTGCTGTTATAAAGCTGCCGATGTGACCCAGATGAATTCGAGAACTAGCATGAGATACATGCCTCCCTCAGAAATACAACATGAAAGGGAAGAGAAAAGATTTAAAAATAAGCATTATCAAGTGCTGTAAATGATTGGTTTAGAGTTGGTGCAGATCTTTTTTGTTTTTCACCCAAATTTATTCTGTCTTGTTAGTTGAAATCAGTTCAGTTATTTGAGTGTTTTTCCCAAAAGGGAAAACAAAAATTGTCTTATGTTTTTCTTTTCATGACAGTGGATGTCATCCAGTTTTAGTTGGAGACATTGTGGCTTTTAACTTCTCTTAATCCTTGGACAACACAAAAGGATCCAGAGAGCTTCTGATTTACACATTCAGTGAGAAACAGCCTTCCAATTCTTATAGCCTTTTACACGTTCCATTTTTCAATTTTATCTATTGGAATGTAAAATTTCAGCCTTTTTGTAAATTGCCTATTAATATTTAATTTCTTATATCATTGTATTGTTACCAGATAACCACAATTGCTACATGGAACAATAACAGAAGATGCATTAACTATCAATTGAGGAGGACACAAATAGATAGCAAAAGTAATATACGTGAAAAATAGTCTGTCAAGCAACGTCAGCCTCAATGAGCATGAATTTACAGTCGCGTACAGTAGCCACAATGGTTCTCATTGTTGATTCATCCTCTGATTACTCTGTTTGCACTGCAGACAAAATAGTCTAAATGAACACCAAGATAATAAGTGAACTATCTATCATCTCTTTTATTTTTATCCCAAGCTAGGAGAATTGGCAGAAAGAGAACAGTAAATGGAGATTCCTGCTGGTTCTGTGTCATAGGACCCTTTTAAAACACTGAAGGCACTGTGAATTATTTAAGACAGAGAATAGAAAGCAGGACTTTGCAATTTTACTGAAGCTTTATGTCACGTTCTTACCTGCACTCTGACCACAGTAACCTCAGACTACAGGGTTTTTGTTCAAAAATGATCAGTACAAGTACATTTTATTTCAGTAAAACAGAATGGCAAAGCCAGTATTAGAGAAACGGTCAAGAAACAGAAATTGCAGATGCAGGTTGAGAACTTAGAGGGAGAGTGTCAGTTAACCGGAGAATCCCACACAGACCCCTTCAAGCGATTTTGCCTGTTTGACGTCTCTGTTGGAGGTCCTACAGGTATCTTCAACTCACCATATTTAAGATAAGACTGGCTATTATATTCTTCTGTACCATTCTACAAGACTAAATCTGTTCCTTTCATCTTGATCCCCTTTCTTGCCTAATGGTGCCATAATATCCCCCCTTACTAGGGTTCAAAACCTGAGTTCCTGTTTCTCTGTCCACTTACCACAGCCAATCATTGCTAAGAGATAGAATTACCAAGAAGCAGATGAAGCTTAAACTGTGGAGCCCCTCATATGCATTGGGCTTTTCTGGGCTTCTGGCAGTAGCGTGGGGTAGGGAGGTCAGGCAGGGGAGGCCGTGGGTGTGTTCACAAGGCCATAGGTTTTGTACAATTTGGAAACTATATTTTAGCTGATGTCTCTTCTGACTCCAACTTTTCCTCTGCCACACTTCCCTTCTTGTCAGATGCCACTTTGGAGACTGGGCTAAGTTTGAATTGAATTTGAGGATGCATTTATTTGGGTTTAATGGGCTGTATTTATGTGTTTCGAAGGCACTTCTGTTTATATTTGATTAATGTTAGTTGTTCCAGTGTAGGGGATGGCTTCCAGTACACTCCTATCACACATGTGCTCACTTACATGGCATCATGCCACAAAGAAACAAGGCTAGAAGTGTATCGTGCTGTGCAGGTGTGAAGGGGGAGTGAGACGTGCATGTGTGGAGCAGTCAGTGGAAAGTTTTCCCGTTTTCAGGTGTGTAAAATTGGAAGCAAAGGATTCACCTCTCATTGATACCTAGTCAACATACCAGGTCTGTCTTATCAGAAACATATCCTAAAATGCAATTTACACAATCATGAATGTATTATACTTTTTCAAAGGAGAATAATTCAAAATAGAATTTATCATCCTGTGTTTGCAGGGCACAAACCTGTAGGAGGACTGTAATTAGTGAGCACATCTACAAGAAGTTGCATAGAAAAGAAACTGAATAGTAAGAATTCTTCAATTTGAAAACAATTCTAGGCTCATGTGGTAGATCATGTCTGTAATCCCAGTACTTTGGGAGGCCATGGCAGGAGGGTTGTTTGAGGCCAGGAATTGGGAACCAGTCTGGGTAACATAGTGAGACCTCGTCTCTAGTAAAAAAAAAAAAAAAAAACAAAACCTTTTAAAAACTAGCCAAGTGTGGTGGTGTGCATCTGTAGTCCCAGGCTACCCAAGAGGCTGAGGTGGGAGGATGGCTTGAGCCTGAGAGGCAGGGTTTGCAGTGATCAGACCACAGCACTCCAGCCTGGATGACAGACCGAGATCCTGTCTCAAAAAAAAAAAAACAACCTCTCTTTCTTTGAAGAGGGTCCCCAAGCTGGGTGTGGTGGCTGACGTCTGTAATCCTAGCACTCTGGGAAGCCAAGGTGGGCAGATCATGAGGTCAGGAGTTTGAGACCAGCCTGGCCCACATAGTGAAACCCTGTTTCTACTAAAAATACAAAAATTAGCCAAGCATGATGGTGCATACCTGTAGTTCCAGCTACTCGGGAGGTTGAGGCAGGAGAATCGCTTGCACTTGGGAGGTGGAGGTTGTGGAGAGCCTAGGCTGTGCCACTGCACTCTGGCCTGGGCAACAGGAGCGAGACTCTGTCTCGAAAAAAAAAAAAAAAAAAAAAGAGAGAGAGAGCACCCTAACTACATAAGCCTCATAACTCAGCAAACTGGGGTCCACCCTGTCCCGGCCCTGTGGATTCTTCCTCCACAGTGATTCTTGAGTCTGTGTTGTTTAAATTTGCTGGCCTCCCCTTTCTTCAGACTTGGTTTCTTTTTGTGTGGTCAAGCAGAGTAAGTGCCTGCAGTGATTCTCACAGCACCACCTTCTTCTCCTTGCCCTCATCTGCCCTACTTCCCAACATCAGATTACTCTTATTAATAACACCAAAAAGTACAGCTTATGTGGTATCTGTTAGGTGCCGGGTACTTTATATACACTACCTTTAATTCTCACAGTCACCTAGGAAGTAGGTATTACAGCTAGTGCTCGATTTACGACCACAATTGGTTCAGACAGACCGGTTGTAATACGATTTAGTCGTAAGTTGAGTAGGCTGTATGCACGCGGAGATGGTAGTGCTGCCGGAAGCTGGTCTGCACTGTTGTACGCCCAGCTGGGCAACGTTTGCACTGCCAGACGTGGAGCACTCGTGGCTAGCGATTGTGGTCGTAAAGTTGAATGGCCGTAAGTTGCATAGGTCGTAAGTTGATCAATACCTGTACTACCATCGTATAGATGAGGAAACCAGGACTCAGTTCTTGAATGACTTGTTGAAGGTCAAAAAGTTACCACGTGACTGCCACAGGATTCAAGCTTAGCTCCTTTTCTCATTCGGCTTGGAGCATGTGGCCTTTCTGTACTCTAAAACAACTTGTCTCATTGCTTCCAGAAAAAGCAATTAAAACTTTGCCCTCAACAGTAAGAAGCTGGCCTCTCCCTGTCACCTTTCCTGTGTGTATACCCTACAGTCCAGCCAAATCAAACCCTTGGTGGTCCTTGAATATGGCACATCTTCCCTTGGTGTGGAACCTTTCCCCACATGCTAACCCCTTCTCTACTTCCTGGAACCCAAGGTCTCCCAGATGGATGTAATAGCTCCTTCTAAGGCCCCAAAGCACTTCAGTTTTGCCATAAGAGATCATAGCACTTCCTGGACTTCCGTAATTTCCATGTTGAACAGTTACATGGCATTTTATTTTATTGACATAGCTGATTTAAGTATTTCTCTACAGTTAGGCTTTTGGTTTCAGGTTCTTCTGTGTGTTTTTTTTTTTGTTTTTGTTTTTGTTTTTTGCTGTTTGCTACTGTGAAAGTCAGCATTGGAGAGAACATCTTTGGAATACATAATTATTTCTTCTATGGAATTATTTCCTTTAGACAAAACTCTAGAAGTGGCATTACTAAATCAAAGTGCATGGACATTACTCATATAACTCTGTTGCTTTGCAAAGGATTGCATAATTTACATTACAACTAATAGTACGTGATTGTACTAGTTTCATCTTGCAGACTTGGATGATATTATTTAATTTTTCAGTTTTTGCCATCCCTTTGATTTTTTTTTTTTTTTTTTTTTGAGATTGAGAGTCTTTTGATTAGGGCCAGGGGAAAAGAGAAAAACCAGATGAATTATGTGACTAGGATGATTGCTTTAAAAATTGTAATTTTAAGATGAATGATGAAGAAAGGATACATGAAGAGAAAAATCTATGATGAATTTGGTACAAATTGTTAAAATAATTTGATGCATAAATGTATCAGTCTTCAAACCCATATAACTATTACCTGACAACAAGGTTCAGTTGGATGATTGGCTGAAGATTTGCAGATGCAAATATTACCACTATGCCAGATGTGTAATTGGATAGTCACTGCTAATTAAACGAGACAGGAAATTAAAAGGGTCCAGGAGATAATTGATTCTCCAAATTAGTAACTCAATTGGTCAAAATTACAATACCTGTTGAAGTTACTTTAAATTATACTCTACTAGTAATTAGAGGCTTTGCCTCATGTTCTATGAAATATTTCCCTTTGCTGATGAAGTACTAAGGGACTAGTAATTTAGGCAAATAAATGATGATTGCCTGATCAGTCATTAAATTAATATAAAATGTACTGGTAGTAAATTCTCTGATAAAAGAAAACGGTTTAAAATCTCTATAGGGAGGTAGCCAAAAATATATTCTGCAAATATTTGGATACATTTTCATAAGGTCCAGCAACCCATTCCATTTTGCAGATTGGCTTGATAGGTTCATAGACTCATCTTTTTTCTTTTACTATGGCAATAAGTAATTGTGTCTATTCCATGCCTTTGTCATACCTAATTGCCACTTTATTGTTCCCAAAGGGCAATTGGAAGAAGACTTTTAAAAAGCTGAAATTAAAATGACTAATAAGGATTAAAAGAAAAAACCCAGAGGTTGCAGAGCCTGTTGAAGCCTGATGCTATTTCCTAGAGTTATATTTTAAGGTAGTTAACAATAGGTCTCATAGTCACATGTTGTTGAGAGCGTAATTGTGCTTTCTTGAGATCTAAACTTTAAGGACCTTATATTGATCCTCATTATGACATAAGGGACATGTTCTGAGTCTCAGATACTTTTCGCTAAACTTTCACATCCAACACTGTCATTCATCAGAAAGGAAAAATTGTCCTGATGTAGAGCAGGGTCCACAAAGAAAAATGAGTCTGAAATAGAAACAGTTGCTTTACACACTGGGAATTCCAGTTAATATGTAGCACTTAGAATGTGATAAGATTGCTGGCATCTTTGTAATGGTGGCTCCTGGTTACTTTATAGAAAAGAAGATTATGTCCCAGTCTATGTACCTGTGAACAGACATATCTGGGGAGCACTCATTTTTTCACTAAAAAGCAACATTTTAAGTGCATACTAATTGCAAGACAAGTTCTGCATTAATGATGCTGTGGGATAGATGAATAATTTGCTGCCTTGAACAAAAGATATAGTCATATTTTGTTTGTTTGTTTGTTTCCAGCCCTCTGGAACATGCAAACATTGCCTAAAAGTATAACACTCTATTGCTGCAAAAGCAATGTAAAAATTAAACACAATTTTTGGAATTTTTTTAACGAAGAAAGTTTCTCCTGGATGCTGGGTAGAAGCATCTAGGAAGGAGGTTGTGAATTGCTGGGTGTAGAACTTACGTAGATTTAGTGAATCTGAACCATACTCATTGCAATTCCAGTTGGTGTGCCCCAAGTTAAACACAAAATTGTATTTTAAATGGGTGAGTAGATGCTTTAAAAATGTTTTCAAAATAAATGTCCTCAATGTCAGTTTGGTTTCTGAGTTAAATTGCCTCTAAATGACCTATTTCCAAAGTCACATTCAAAGCTTTGGAAACCCTGTCTGGGGCCTGTCTAGACCTCAGAATTGGCCTGGTTTGTTTAAGGTTTCACCGAGGGCTGGCCTGCTGGGTTTGCCTATTTCCAGGGCAGAGGCATGTGTGAGACGTGATGTAGATTTCAAAGGCACTGTTTTGTTTTGTTTTGTTTTGTTTTGTTTCTTCATTATACCCTGTATGAAAAAATAATTTTATAAAGTAATATCATGGTTTATTTCATTTATATAACATGGAAATTGCATCCTTCTTTGGCTTTGGAGCTTCTTAAGTGAAAAGTGTCAAAGTGGTAGATCCCAACCAATGATCCAGTGGTGTGGATCCAGTGGCATCAGAGAGCTGGATTCTACTGTGACACCATAGCTAACCCACTGTGGAACTCTGGAAACTCAGCCTCTCTGGACTTCACTTCTAAAATGAGGCATTTGGAAAATAAACTCTCTATAGTCTCTTTGGTTCTTTGTTTCTATGATATTACAAACAGTGCTGGCAGGTTTTCTAAATTTTATTGTATGCTATGTATTTTTCTAGAAAACAAACCAAAAATTCAGCACTAATTATATACTAGACAAAGCTAAAACTTAGAATGGAATTAGCAGCTGGGCAGTCATGAGTTAGTAAATGAGGATTTGTGGAGACTCAGAATCTCATGCAATTGGGTCACTGAGTCAGGCAGGGTTGTTCAACTGTTACAATTGGTGTGATGAAAGATTCAAACTAAATATACACTTTTAAAACATAGACATGCTTTGGGTTTTTTTAAAATAGAATTTTGGAAAATACTAGAAACATTGATGAAATCAATTAGCTCATACCCTAGCAGTTCTGTGTTGCATGCATTTGACAGGGTGGAACATTCCTAAATAGGTATATTTAAGCCCATGTCAAGGCTGGATTGTGTAATGGTCTGGCATGTGTGACTTCTACATTTCTTTAATTACTGCTTCGTGCAGCACCTGCATTAAAAGTGGAACAATGTGGGTCTAGTGAGCCTACCTCACACTGAAGGGATGGAGGGAATCACTCATGTCTGGTGCATGATCCTTTCGAGTTAGACAAAGCAAATGGGTCAGTCATTGGGGGGGTTGGAGCAGTGGGCATCCCATACTGGACCCTGTCATTCCAGCCAATAGAGGTGTCCCCTCAACAGCAAAAGCCATTCACACAGCAGCGGTGACCAAGGAGTTTCACCACACGCCATCATGCTGCTAATTCTGACATCTCCATCCTAATGTATGTGGCTCTCACTGTGTGAGAATATAGCTTCATCTAAAGAGAGACAGACTGGCCGTCTTTACTTCGGGAAAATGAGAAGAACTTTATTCAGGTAATTAAGAAAGGCCACTCTTTCACCCTGAATATTAAACAGACTCATTGGCTAATTGTTCAACTCTCTTCTTATAGACTAATTTGGTGGTATGAATTTTCTCTCAAAATGTATCCTTGAAACTCTGTCTCATCAAAGAATTAACGATAGAATTAAGGGTGACTGAAATCTGTGAAAGTAGTGTTTTACTTTTTGTAAAAAATTGAGGTGAAAGTCACATAACTATTTTAAAGTGCACAATTCAGTGGCATTCAGTGTATTCACAATGTAGTGCAGTGACCACCTCTCTCTAGTTTCAAAACTCTGTTATCACCACAAAAGAACACCCCATAACCCATTGGGTAGTTACCCCTGTTTGCCCCTTTCCCCGTTTCCTGGCAACCACGAATTTACTTTCTGTCTCTGTGGATTTGTCTATTCTGGACATGTGTTATATTTTGAGGAGCTGCTTTTACTCCCAGGTATTCAACTCCCACAGGATGTGAAGGAAGGTAGCAGGCACCTGCGGCCCCATGATTATCAAATCACTACCTTTTGGGACCTCCTGCGTCCTTCCCCCTGAGGTACAACCACCTTCAGACCACAACAGGCTGTGGACCAGCTCCAGGAAGGCTGCCTGGCAGCCCAGCACAGGAGGAAGAATGATGTCCATTTAGAGTTCCAGGAAGGGTATAAGCAAGCCTGAAGAAAATGATTTTAGTTGGAATTTGGCCACATTCAAGGGCTAATTAATGGGGATTATGAACAAAGTGAGGAATGTGCTCTTGGCTGCCACTGAGTTATCAATGTAGTAAAGCATGGCCTGCGAGTTTCCTAACCTCTGTAGAAGGACGCCCTTGTGCTCCATCCAACATATTGAACTTGTTAAGTGCTGAAGAAAGCTGGACTCTTGGAAAAGGATGTGGAGTCTTTTATTCACTTACTGGATGGTTGGTGCTTAAATCTACGGGAGCCTGGACCCGTGATGCTTAATCTTAAATCTTGGAGGGAAGTGGTGTGGTTGGCACGCTCTGTTAGGATGCCATTCTGAGGCTTCAAAAAGCAACATAGGAGATCATCCACCCATTCTCTCTCCTGATTTGGGGAATTACCAATCTTACAGTCGAAGTGAAAATATCATTATTTCTAGACACATGCAAAATGAGAAAAAAAGTTGTGGACTGAGCAGCTCTGAAGGCTTGTTTCTTTCTTTCTCTCTCTCTCTCTTTTTTAAGGAAACTGAGATCTGAGAGGCTTGTTTCTTCATTAAGTATTTTCCACACCTGGGAACTCTGGGAATACTAGCTGGGAAGAGAAAGAGAAAATGGGGAAAATAACAAAAAATGGAAAAATCCTTTTCCCCACAGGCATCATTTTTCAGTGAGTGAAAAAATTTCCAAATATCTGTCTGTTTCAGGATCCATTTAAGCAATCCTAATCATCTCACCTCCGTTTCCTTATTCTAGAGCCTCGTCATTTTTTCCCCCCTAAAGTTAAGTAGCAAGTTGCATTGCATATAAAAATGCATGAGTTTTATTCAAAACCTGTGACTTATTTTAGGCAGGTCCTTTCTTTATTCACATAAAGAAGCATTATGCATACACATTTAAAAATTACCAACCCATGAATTTTTAAAAAGTAACTTACCTACCCCTACTAAAGTTAGGTCCAGATAATACAATAAATAAAAACTCTATTCTTTGCCATCTAGCTTTTAAAATTGGGCAAGAGTGAGTGTTTACTGAAATTTGTTCTATTGCATGGAGCATAAATACTGTTTTAAGAGAAAAAGGGGAAGGTCCAAGCAAATGGGAATGTAGTCTGTTTTCCTGCTCTTGAATTGGAGGAGTTATTTTGCATTTCCTTAAAATCTAGAAGTAACTGGGGCATGTTAGGATGCTATGTGTTGGGCAACAGGGTGAGGAGAGGGAGAGGAGGGAGAGGAGAGGAAGAGGAAGAAATGGAAGAAAAGAAAAAAGAAGAGGAGGGAAATGACTATCTATAGGGATTTCCGTAAGCAAGGCCAAGACAGTGCAGATAATAAGTATCTGGGCTGGGCGTGGTGGCTGTAATCCCAGCACTTTGGGAGGCCGAGGCAGCTGGATCACCTGAGGTCAGGAGTTCAACACCAGCCTGGCTAATATGGTGAAACCCTGTTTCTACTAAAAATACAAAAATTAGCCAGACATGGTGGCAGGTGCCTGTAATCCCAGCTTGAACTTGGGATTCAAGCTCGGAGGATGATGCAGGAGAATCGCTTGAACTTGGGAGGCAGAGGTTGCAGTGAGCCGAGAGCGAGACTTTGTCTCAAAAAAAAAAAAAGTATCTGAATACAGAAAAGCTTATTGGAGGTTTGTGACCAACTCCCTCACTGGGTATCCCTCCAGGTAGGGGTTTGGTGGAAGGCAGAGTTTCATGGGTGTGTGACCTGTGCAGTGGCACAGAGCCTGTGCTCCGAAGGCCCACACTCTGTTTAGGACTCAGCTGCCACCCTCTTGAAATTCTTAATAATCTTATTTTTGAACTTGTATTCTGTACATGAAGTCTGATGGGACCCAGAGCACATGCATGGGCAGAGGAGACACGTGCAATATTCATGTTTGCTGTTCCTTACCACCTCATTTGCTTAAAGAACCCATGCTACTTCATGAGCACAAAATTTCAGTGGTTCCACAATGCATGAGATTCAACAAGACTAAAAAAGAGCAGGTGTGAAAAAAGGGAAGTGTGTGATGCCTACAACTGAGTAAGCCAGGCAGCAGAAACCCTAAAAGGCCATGAGAAAACTTGCTTTCCAGAATTTGCTTCAAATGCAGGAAGAAGTAGTGGAATTCTGAGAAACACAAATGACCAAGGAACCCTATGACATCCTTTCTTATTCATGTTGTTTCCCTGTAATAGTCACCGCTTATGCTGAAAATGATGACATAAAAGGAAAGGGAAAGATAGGGCAAATCACAGTTTGCTTTCCTTTCAGACCCCCCTTACCAGTAAGCCAAAGATAGAGGGATGGTAGAATACGCACTTACTAAGCAGTGAAAGAAGACTAGCTGAGATAGTTTTGTGCAGAATTTTCACTGTTCTGTAGAGAACAGAATACATATGCGTATATGAGGTACGAAATGTGAATGGTGCAATTTTGGTGATTCTGCATACAAGTTAAATGTTCCTATATTTGCATTTATAACTGATGTTGCACAATATAAAAAGGAATAGTAAAATTCATGCTAATACTTTTAATTTAAATTTAAAATTTTTCTTTTTCTTTCTTTCTTTTTTTTGAGATGAAGTTTTGCTCTTGTTGCCCAGGCTGGAGTGCAATGGTGCCATCTCGGCTCACTGCAACCTCCTCTTCCCAGATTAAGTGATTCTCCTGCCTCAGCTTCCTGAGTAGCTGGGATTACAGGCGCCTGCCACCACGCCTGGCTAATTATTTGTATTTTTAGTAGAGACGCAGTTTCACCATGTTGGCCAGGCTGGTCTCCAAATCCTGACCTCAGTTGAGCCACCCACCTCAGCCTCCCAGAGTGCTGGGATTACAGACATGAGCCACTGTGCCCAGCCCTAAAATTTTTCTTTAACACAACATCACATAGCAAATAAGAACACACTAGGACAACTCAAGAGACTGGGGAAGAAAGAAAAAACCTTTATTATTTAGTATCTTTAACGGTATTTCCCCCTGCTTTTTAAACAAGGGGCTCCACATTTTTACTTTGCATTGGGCCCCACAAATTCTATAGCTGGCCTAGGGGAAGGTGTGCAGGTGTGGTGCTGGAGTCAGGCGGGAGGTCAGGGGCTGGAATTGTAAAGCTGATCTGGTTATATTTAAAAAAACAACACTGAGTACCTTCATAAGGTGTTTTTTCTTTTCTTTCTTTTCTTTTTTTTTTTTTTTTTGAGAGGGAGTCTCACTCCGTTACCCAGGCTGGAATGCAGTAGTGCCATCTCGGCTCACTGCGCCTGCAACCCCCCAGGTTCAAGCAATTCTCCTGCGTCAGCCTCCTGAGTAGCTAGGATTATAGGCGCCACCACACCCGACTAACTTTTGTATTTTTAGTAGAGACGGGGTTTCACTGTGTTGGCCAGGCTGGTCTCAAATGCCTGACCTCGTGATCTGCCCACCTCAGCCTCCCAAAGTGCTTGGATTACAGGTGTGAGTCACCATGCCCAGCCCTTCTTTCTTGATAATTTCTCTTAAAATCAAATGATACGGTTTGGCTGTGTCCCCCAACCAAATCTCATCTTGTATTCCCACGTGTTGTGTATTCAGTGACTAGTTGGAGGTAATTGCATCACGGGGGCAAGCCTCTGCTGTGCTATTCTCGTGATAGTGAATAAGTCTCACGAGATCTGACCATTTTAAAAAGAGGCGTTCTCCTTCACAAGTTCTCTCCCTTTGCTGCCCCTGATGCCTTCTGCTACGATTATGAGGATTCCCCAGCCACATAGAACTGTAAGTCTGATTAAACCTCTTTCTTTTGTAAATTGCCCAGTCTTGGATATATCGTTATCAGCAGCCTGGAAACAGGCTAATACACCAAACACCATGCTTCTCCAGAGCACTCCAGCCCCTGTATATTTCCGGGAGATAAGCCCGTTTTTCATATGAGAACAGTGAGTCCCAAGGAGTAGCCTGCCCTTGGCTTCTGTTCCCAGGGCGAGTGTGAGGGCTGAGCTCTTCCCTTCCCTCTGTTCCTTCCATGGAGCTTGGCTGGTTCCTATGAACAGCAATTTGAGGCTTGTTATTTTATAGTCCATTAAACAATCTTTTACAAAAATCTAAAAAAAGTAATAATGTAAATGTAAACAAAAAGCGAATGTAAAAAGGTTTAAAAATATTTTGGTGACTTTTTTTTTTTCAAGGTCTAAAAACCACAATCAGATATTATTATAACTTTGGGTGTCATTGTTCATATCTTACATATGTTTTTGTATTTATAACTGTGGGATTTACCAATCTTAGGGCTATAATACTGTTTATAACATAAGTGGAAGCTGTTTCCTAGGTTTGATTTGTTAGTTTTCTCTTCTGTTAATTTATTGGTTTGTTCTACCTATTTTGCAAAATCCAAACCTTGAGAAATAAGGCTTGACAATTTAGCTCCATATACACTTTAAAACTTAAGAAATGGTGAGATGTGTTTCATTTATATTCTTTATTATTCATTTGACTTAGAAAGTATATAGGCATGGAAATTTCCTGTCAGTTTTACTACTGAAAGCTTCAGCTACTCTTACTTAAGATTAAAGTCATTCTTTTATAATCACTCACTTTCTTCCAAGAAAATTCTCTGTGTGGGGGGAAATCTTCCATGGAGAAGTATTTTGTGTGGACTTCCAACCCTTTATCCTAGGTCATAGTAGGTTGTGAAGTCAGGAAATGACATATAGGGGCAGGAATCAGTTATGCTTCCTCTCAAGTCTATTTTAAAGCACTTTCCATTTTAAATATAGCAATAAAATAACAGCCTCGAAGTGTCTGATAAGGCTAAAAGCAATAGATCCAAATCCAATCTAAATCTGACACTGCTAGGAACAAGAATTCACATTGGTAAGTCAGGGCTCATTTATGGGGCCATAAATGGGTGGGCCGGCTATAATTTGGGTATTAAGCTTGTAAAATATATTGATGGTATGAAGGAGCTAAATAAATAATTTACTACAAAAAAATTGGAAATCTTTACATGGTCCTTAATTTACCAGTTGGTCTCCCAGATTCTCAATGCTCCTGGCTTTGCGTTTACGTGTTTTTCACAGGCTAGATTTTCGTTTTTCTCACTTGAGTTTAATTTCCATCTGCAATGAATGATCACAAGTTAGTGCATTTCTGAAAACACACACAGTTTCCATTTAAAATTTTGCCAATCCATTACATGCCTTTGACAATTTCATTTACCTGTTAGTAGGATAAATGTATCCCCTCTATCTGTCTGTTCCAGGATTAGACCGTCTTTCTGGCCCCAAAAAGCCTTTTCAGTACCACATCTCAGATTCCAGTGCCAAGCACAGAATGGGAGGGGCTTCAAGGAGATGCTTTAAGAAAATTTACTGAATCTTTTTGCTTGGTGTTTTAGGAATCTGCTGAATAGAGAGAAAAATGATTTTAGAAAGCTCTGTCATGGCCTCCCACACATCTATGAGGTGCTAAGTGTGATTGAGGAAGGGAAAGGAGAATGAAAATATGGAAATTCAAAGTAAGGCAGTGTTATTTATGTACATATCCAGGAAAACCATTAGATTTCTTGGACAATTTTAAATTTATTTACTCGAATAATAACAGTATCTCATATGTGCATAACGATTACAGGTTTCAAAAGCCTTTCATATCTTTTATTTTTTCACCTCTTGTGATATTCCCCCAAAGTACGTAAGAGTGGTATTACAATGGCCAGTTTTATTAGATGAGAAAACTGAGGTTGGGGAAATTGGGTTTTATACAAAGTAATTTATACAGCAAAGTTAAGCTGGTGCCTAGAGCCTAATTCTACAGGATCCCAGGGTGACTCTACTATGAAGGATCATTTTGTACTTTCACTGGCAGGTAATAGAAAGGCCAACTCAAGCAAGCTTAAATAATAAAGAGCTGCATTGGCTTGTATAATGAGAAGCCCAAAGGAGGTGGGCTTCAGGTTTAGTTCCATCTAGGTTTTGACTCTTTCTCTGTAGTTCTTTCCATTCCGTGCTCTTCTGGGAGCTGACTTTGGCTTCTGGCCGGTTGTTGGTAGCAATTGAGACAGTATGCCTCCTAGTTCACCCCTACAAGGTTGACAGAGTCTGATTTCCCCACTGTTAGCTCTTAAAAGCAAGGAAGGACTTCTCTGGAAACTTCCAGCAAGGTTTTTCTTTCTCCAGAATTGCAGCATGTGACATCCTCAATCGGTGACTAACATGGACCATGGAATTACTTCCATGAGCTTAGTCTAATCAAAGTCAATTCTGAGTGACAGGTTATTCTGAAGAGGGACCCTACCTGAACAAAAACACGGTCCTTGTAGGAAGGAAGAGGTGAGAATGGGCGATGGATAGACAATCAACAGAGTCCCCTACAGTTACTCTACATGATTTCAGTAGGCCACACATTTGAGGAAATCCACGTGTTTGTTATGGAACAAGGTAGCCAAAGAGACCTTTTTGGTTTGGCTAGAGGGACTGATGAAGCAACTAAATCTTGGTTGTTCACAGTCTCTTATGTACTTGTTTCCCCAGCAGCATCTGCTCTCGCACATGGCTTCTGCTTGGTCTTCTGCTAGACTCTGGGCTTCTCACAGGCACAATGACTGCATCACCTTCAGGAAACCCAGAGTTTTGCCGGAAGTACTCACTCCCTGAATCCCTAACTTCATCCTCTGCTGGACCCCATTTCTAAAGTGAAAGTACACAGAGGAGTTAGTCATATAGAGTCTTGTGCAATTTTATGAAAGTGCGTAAGAGTTCATTGTTTTCCCTGAAGCAAGTCTTGGCCGTCCAAAATATTCCCCAGTGAAGTTAGTTTACCAGCAATGTGCTTTTCTTATACTAAATGCCGTCCAAGCCACAACCTTGTTGAAAAGAGTAGGGCCATACAGCTTACAGAACTCTCTGTCCACCCTGACAATTACCTTATAGAACAGTACACACCAGGAAACTAAATTTTTTATCTGGAGAACCCTTGGTGTTCTAAATATGCAAAGCCTCCACTGCATCAGGCGCCTCTTACCCTGAAGACAAGCCACACTCTGGCTGTTAATCCAGGTCCAGTCAAACACACCAGGGCCTGACAGGCCAGATCCCACAGTAACAGGGTTTATATGCTCAGAGAGCACTGCTTAAAATTGAGGCCATTGGAGGTGCTGAGGAGGAGGAGGTGCCCAGCTTCCTTTAATACCATTACGTGTTTTCAAGTGGAAGATTCATTTAAGCAAGGGAAAATACCTTCTCCCTAGGCTTCAGGCCCAGGTAGGTAATAAAAAGCAAAGAACACAACTCCAAACCCCAAACACTATGTCTTTTTAAATGAGGTTCGAGGCTTAGTTACTCACGTGTGACTAGCCGGACTGGTGTCATAATTTGTAGGGCCCTGTGCAAAATGAAAATGTGAACTCCTTGTTCAGAAATTATTAAGAATTATATGACAGCGACAGCAAAGCATTAAATCAAGCACGGCACCCTTTTAAGCATGGGCCCTATGCAACTGCACAGGCCTCACACCTCCAAAGCCAGACTTCGTGACTGTGCTCTTTAAAGTGACAGAGCACATTTTCTCTCACTATTTCCTGTAGCTGTTTCTTAGCTCGAAACAGTCATTTCCTTCTAAAGAGCTCAGAACGTGGAAGACTAAATAGCTGGGATATTAAGAATTGCTTTAATTGAAGGAGGAGAGCCTAGGGGCAGATAAAATTGTGAGTTAATTTTTGTTCCAGAGTCAGCCTTGATTTGCTAGAGTGAAACCTGGTTTAATTGTGCGTTAATTTCTGAAAGGCCTTCGGTGAATCGCTAAAGTCTCAAAGTCATCCTCTCGTTTACTGTGAAGCAGGGGTGATTCTAGTGCCTACCTTATTGGACTTCTATAAGAATTAAATGCAATATAGAATGTAAAGTACTTAGCAGAATGCCTGGCTCATGTTATTGCTCAACAAATATTAGCAATTGCCATAATAATTATTAACTGAGAAAGGGGTGGTTTTTGAGGACTGAGACTCCTCCAAGGATATCTTAGGGTTAGGGGGTTCAAGTTGTGTTTGCCTGAGCCTAGTTACCACTAGAAATTTTAAAAAATGTTTGCTGATAATATATTTATTTGTAGAAAATTTTAGAAAAAAAAGTCACATTTACACATGGATTAATCATTCAAAGATAACAACTGTTAGTATTTTAATGTATTTCCCTCGAATTTTCTTTTCTGCATATATGTGTATGAGAATGGTACCCTAGCATGGCTTTGGTTTTATATTCTGCTTCCCCCCCTTCCTGTAAATGTCACCTCATGACGTTAAATTGCTTTCAAAAATTTTCATGACAGCTTAATATTCTATATTGTGCAGATGTTCCATAATTTGTTTCCCTATCTCATGGACTTTTAAGCCGTTTTCAATTTTTCAGTATTGTAAATTATGCTATGAATGGCCATATGAATATATCCCTCATCACCTCTGATTATTCCTGTCTTAGAGAAGAGTCCTCTGTCTCTTTTTTTTTTTTTTTTGAGGTGGAGTTTTACTCCTGTTGCTCAGGCTGGAGTGTAATACACGATTTCGGGTTACTGCAACCTCTACCTCCCGGATTCAAGCAATTTTCCTGCCTCAGCCTCCTGAGTAGTTGGAATTACAGGCACCCACCACCATGCCTGGCTAATTTTTGTATTTTTAGTAGAGACAGGGTTTTGCCATGTTGGTCAGGCTGGCCTTGAACTCCTGACCTCAGGTGATCTGCCTGCCTCAGCCTCCCAAAATGCTGGGATTATAGGTGTGAGCCACCACACCCAGCCCAAGAGTCCTTTCTTAAAGGGATCTAGAAATGCATGGGTTAAGCCTCATGCCATGTATAATACTTGCAAAATGATTGCACCAGTTTTTCTCCCATCAGGTAGGGATAGGGAAATCCTATATTCCAAGACCTCCTCCAACATCAAGTTATTTGTAAACCTTTGACCATTTGATAGGCACAAAAATTGTCATATCTATAATACTGTATTTTGCTTTGATCAGCAGAGAGATTGGGCATATTTTCACATTTACTGAGTATATTTACTATTTACTAAGTATATGTTTCTTTTGAATCATAAGTTCATGGCTTTTTGCAGGTTTTTTTATTGGGCAATTTGATTTGTGCCCAATTATCTGGTTTGGGCCCAATTATATTATTTTTAATAAGGTACCCCAAATTCTTACATGGTCTCCTAATAATAATGTGCATTGAACACATCAGGTAGTTTTCTGTAATAATGTAGTGTTACTTCTAAAAACATTTAGAACCAGAGCAGGGTGTGAAGTGGTGAGATGGTAAAGTATCTGACAAATATGGCTATTGACAGCCTCTTTCGCCATTTCAGTCATGTTAGGTGGAACTTGTCTTTTAAGGAAAATTATTACAATACTAATAGAGAGCAATTCTTCCATATTTTACAGGGTTATTGTCAACTGTTAGTAGTAATTCTTTTTTCTGTGATGGGACTGTGTGATTTTTATTTTATTTCCTTTTATTCCTTGTACTTTTCAAAATTTATATCCTGAACACATACTGCCTTTTATTATCTGCTTTATAGTTAAACAATAAAAACAAACAAATTCAAAGACCTAGTGATGATTAGAATAAGCCTGTAATATTTTTGTTGCATATGATTTAGCAAAACTGAAGTTACAAGTAAACTTATTTGACAAATCACAAATGAGCTATTTAGTCCTCTGACCTTTTCAGTCTTGTAGTTGCCTGCACTCTCCTAAAGGGGATGTAATGCAGTGGGTGCCACAATAGGATTTTGGGTCAACTAGATCTGAGGTCACATCTACATAGCCTCATGTTGGTTGTGTGACCCTGGACATTAACGTTTTTATGCCTTAATTTTGTTTCTTTAAAATGAGGACAATAATATCTTCCTAATAAGGTTATTGTGAGAAATAGAGTATTTAACATAGCCATAGGCACATAGTAAGTGCTCAACAAATAGACTTCATTTTTATTAAGTAGAGTTGATGTTAAGCCTATTTGAATGAATACACTGGATTCAGTGACAGCACTGAAAGTGCTACAGAGGCCTTATTTTATGCCTGTTCAGACTTCACCTTGAGCAAGTGATGTCAAGAGACAAGTCCACTGTGATCACACCTGCCTGCCAAATAGGGTCTCATGGAGGGCCAGCACGGGGCAGACCACTGTGCTCACAGGAAAGGCCCCGTGTGGCTGTCTCCCTCTCTGTCCTCGAGTCTCTCCCTGGCTCGCCCTCTCTGTTTCTCACATGCCACACACTGGCAGACTCACACATTAGACACTTAAACACCACACACACACACACACACACACACACACTCACACTACACATTCGCAAACCACACATTAATACACTCACACCACACACACACCACACACACCACATCACATACATACCACACATTCACAAACCACATATTAACACACACCACACATGGACTCACACCACATCACATACACACCACACATTCACAAACCACATATTAACACACACCACACATGGACTCACACCACACACACACACTTATCACATGCTCACAGACTCAGACATGTCACACACACACACACCAGATGCTCACACACCACACACTCAGACTCACACCACACATTCAGACTCACACACCACACACTGACATCACAGACTCACACTACACACATACAGACATACCACATGCTCACACAATCACACAAAGCACACACATACCACATGCTCACATACACATTCACAGACACACACATACCACACACACTGACATACCACACACACAGGCACACATTCACACCATACATTCACACATCACGCATTAACACATCACACACAGACACACACCACACAATCACACCACACACTACACTCACCACACATACCATGCACTCACCATACACTCCTACACCCCACACACACCACACTCTCTCCGATCTGAGCAAGTGGTGTGCAGGAGAAGAAAAATATCTTTTCCTTGTACTCATCTTAAGTTTATTGGTTGGGGCCCTGGTAATAAAAGACAGAGAAGGGCACATACATTTATGTGATCCAAGTTTTGTGTCACACGGGACCCTTCATTAGGAGATACAGAGCCGAAGGGGCAGTTAAACCTGGCTGTTTCTCTGCTAGGTTTGAGCAAGAGAGGAGAGTGGTGGAGAATATGATAGGGCAAAGGAGGTCTGAACGAAATGTTATGGCCAGGGGACCTTAGTAAGCCTGCTTGCCCATATGCCTCCCAGCCTCCCTGTGTCTTCAGAGACAAGACTGCTGCTTCTCTCTGGGTCTAGGGTTACCTCTCCCACAGGGGCTTATGACCTGCTTCAGGGGTTGGTCAGAAGCTCCATCTTGCACATGCTGTTTCTCAGATTCCTTCAGCTTAAGATACTCAATATCCCCCATGCCATATTTCGGGGTAGCATGTCGTGAATCCCGTTAAGTGGTGATGGAGGATTACTTTCCACTGATTTTCATTGTACACAAGGTTGTAACCACAAATATGGTGGCAGTCAGTAAGAAGTTTAAATGAAGAAGGTGTTCCCTTTAAATGCAATCATAATACTTTAAAGCACACTCTATGACTAGAATTAAACCTTAGAAAGCAGATGCTTTGACAGGACTGCTTGACTCAACAGACAGACCAACTGTGATTAAGGCAGAGGCCCATGGGTGTACCCAGGAGACTGACATCGTTTCTCCCAAGTGGATGGGCAGGTCCTATAAATCTTAAACTCAACGTTGTCAATCAATTTGGCAAAGAATTACAACTCTAACGCTGATAAAGGGAAACAGGCATTCCCATGTCCTACCAGGGTGGTATAACTTGAGACTTGTCTGGAGGGCAATTTGGCAATGCAAAGTTAGATCATTAAACCCACTGCGTATCATTGGTGAGGATACTTTCAGATGCAAAGCATAGAAAACCTAGACAAAAACAACTTGGCCAAAGAAGAAATACATCATCTCACGTAATAAGAATTCTAGAGGTAAGGGAAATCCAGAGCTGGTTGACTGAGTAGTTCTGTGGTCATCAGGGTCCAGTGTCTTTTCTGCCTTTCTGCTCCGCCACTCCCAACATGTGGGATTGTCCTCATGGTTAATTCATAATGGCCATAGTATGGCTGCAGCAGCACCAGCCATCACAGACTCATTTGACAATGTCCAAAGGCGAGAAGAATGTCCCTCTCCTGTGTTCCTATTTAAGAGGAAGACTTTCCAGAAGCCCCTCTATCTGCCCTCACATGGCTAATTGACTAGAATTTTCCCTCTAAAATTTTCCTCTAAATTTTTTCCTCACATGGCTAATTGACTAGGTTAATATCACATATCTACTCTAAATTCTATCACTGGCAAAGAAGAGTGAAATTGTACAACTGGCTTGGGGCTGAAGAGAAACTTGGCTTTCTCTTAAGCCCAAATCTTCCCAATATCTGAATCAGGTGTGAGTTCAATTAACAAGGAAAAAGTTGGTGGACGCTCGCTGTCTAGGCCGTCAATAGAGTCTGCCATCCTCTTTACAGCGGGGCTTTAGAGAGTTTTCCACAACACAACACAACACACATAGAAAATTCTAGTGCAGGCCGGGTGTGGTTGCTCACGCCTGTAATCCCAGTACTTTGGGAGGCCGAGGCAGGAGGATCACCTGAGGCTGGGAGTTCGAGACCATGGTGAAACCCCGTCTCTACTAAAAATACAAAATTAGCTGGGCATGGTGGCACATGCCTGTAATCCCAGCTACTTGGAGGCTGAGGCAAGAGAATGGCTTGAACCCAGGAGGCAGAAGTTTGCAGTGAGCCGAGATCACACCACTGCACTCCAGCCTGGGGGCAACAAGAATGAAACTTCATCTCAAAGAAAAAAAAAAAAAGTAAGTTCTAGTTCTAGTACAATATTTGCATGGCAGTCTGAAGTAAATTGGAGAGCTTCAATATGGGGCTTGGTGAAACTAATACTATCTTTTCTTTGTTATATAATTAAAAGTAAAAATACAAAATACTAAGAAAGATATTAAAAACTGAATTTGTATAAAACTTCCAAATAAAACCTTTTCAAGTTTTAACAGAAGAAACTTGAACTTACTTCTAGAGATGCAAATTTTTCTGTTTCAGGTTTGATGTTGGAATAGCTACACTGAGCTCCTGATCGAGACTTTGTTTTGAACGATGACTTTTTCAAATTCTTTATAGTCACCAGAGGAGAACTTTATTCAGAAAGTAGGTGATAAAAATAATCTAACCGGACAGGCATGTTGGCTCACATCTGTCCTCTGGGAGGCCGAGGTAGGCGGATCATGAGGTCAGGAGTTCAAGGCCAGCCTGACCAACATGGTAAAACCTTGTCTCTACTAAAAAAGCAAAAAAAAAAAAAAAAAATTAGCTGGATATGGTGGTGTGTGCCTGTAATCCCAGCTACTCTAGAGGCTGAGGCAGGGGAATTGCTTGAACCAGGGAGGTGGAGGTTGCAGTGAGCTGAGATTATGCCACTGTACTCCTGCCTGGGTGACATAGTGAGACTCTGTCTCAAAAAAAAAAAAAAAACACACACATATATGTATATATATATGTGTATATATATATATTTAAACCATTTTTACAACCATTTGAACATTTCCTATAGTTGCAAATTTATTTTAAAAATTAATAGGTCTTTTTCTTTCACTGACAAATGTAACCGTGAAATTTTTATTCATGAAAGTGGATTTCAAGCTCATTTGAACGTCTTCATAGCAGGTCTTTCAAAATCATGACACTGTTCTAATGTACATATGAAATGGTAGAGTGGGTATTATTACCTAGCCAAGATGCCACCACAAAGGCACCTCAGGTAATGGACAGAGGTGCATGGTATAGATGAAAAATTGCCTCCCCGGTGAGCCCTTCCAGAGCCCTGTATTCGGTCTTCATTTTGCCCCTCTGCTCAATAATTTTACTTGGGACATAAATTACTCCAGCAGCTCCATAGGTCCTCGTCTACCAAGGGCATGGTGTGATCTATAGCCACCTGCCTGGGGAATCACCCTTTCCCCATGTTTACTGGGTTTGTTTAGAACAGTGGTTCTCAGAATGTAGTCCCCCAGACCAGAAGCAGGAGGCATCATCTGGGAACTGGTAAGAAATGCAGGTTCTAGAGCCTTACCCCAGACCTACTGAATCAGAAACCCTAGGGGCGGGCCCAGCCTCTGTGTTGCATAAGCCCTCCAGGTGATTCTAATGCGCCCTCAAGTTTGAGGACCATAATTGCAAACACTGAAGACTGATGTTGCTCATCACGCCCAGCTGTGGGTGCTCTGTTAGTCCTCACTCCAACTGTGGACTGAGAGGATTGCTGTCTTGTGGTTAACCTGTGTCTTAGTCCATTTGTGTTGCTATAAAAGAACACTTGGGGCTGCGTACTTTATTAAGAAACTTTGGCTCACAGTTCTGCAGGCTGTACTTTAATGATATCAGCACCTGCTTCTGGTGAGGGCCTGAGGAATGTTCCACCCATGGTGGAAGGCAAAAGGGAGTAGCATCACATGGTGAGGGAGGAAGGAAGATTTGGGGGGCAGGGCCAGGCTGTTTTAATAATCAGTTCTCACAGGAACTGATAGAGTGAGAACTTACTACCACAAAGACAGCACCAAGCCCTTCATGAGGGATCTGCCCCCATGATCCAAACACCTCCCACTTGGCCCCGCCTCCAACATTGGGGATCGGATTTCAACTCGAGGTTTGGAGGGGACAAGGACAGACATCCAAACTATATCAAACTGTGACTTATCCAAGGTGCACAGAGTCTCTGCTTCAAAGCAGGGTATGTCTCCAGCTCTCTTGCCTCTGGCAATTATGAATTAAATAACTGGAGGCAGAAAGCAGGTCAGAAAAACAGCCAGGGGAGAGAGGCCCGAGGCAACCACCCATGGGATAGTCAGGGCCCATTTTGTGTTTCCTTGCCTGTGGAAGTCATATTTTCCTTAACATTGTTTAAATTTGTCCAGGATTGACAATTGTGATAAGCCTGCCTCTGTCCCCATCACAACTCCAGAGAGCAGGAGTAGCCGATCTCAGCCATTGGTCCCACCCACACAGGGAATAAGAGCACTTCCTATTTTACACACACACACACACACTCTCTCTCTCCCTCTCTCTCTCTCTCTCTCTCTCTCTCTCTCTCTCTCTCTCTCTCTCCATTAGTAGTTATGGTTGGGCACTGTCTCACAAGATCTCACCTCCTATGGGGCTCGTCCCTTTGCTCATGAGGAAAGAGGGGCCAGCATGCCGTGGGATGCAAAATCTCTTCATTAGGTCACAGGGTGCCTGGAAAGTGATGTTGGATTTTTGACTTTAGAGAGAGGGTCTAGCAAGTCACTTAACCACTTCCCCAGGGTCCCTGAATCTTCTGCTCAAAGTTGAGACAGGCTTTCCTTCCAGAGCAACACTAACTGGTAGTCAATAAAATGTGCATGACAGCAGATGGTGGCGCTGGCCCTAAGGAATAATTTACATTGGGCTTTGTCTCTCTCCTCTGGTGTGTTTTATTCTGACCCTTTGGAGAGCGATTTAGGATGGAGAGCTGAGAGGGTACCCAAGAGCCAAGGGGCTTCATTCTCTATTCCATTCCTCACCAGCTGAAGAAAATAGTACTATGCCTTGATATTGTGGTACTGACTACCCTATAGCATTTGATGCTTAAAAGGCATTTTCACATACTGGCTCTTTGGAGTCTCCCTAGGACAGTAGTATGAAGGAGAATTTGAACCTTAGCCTAAGTGACTTGCCCAAGGGAATATGTTTGATTTGTGCAAGTGGAGATCGGAAGGCAGAGTATCTGGATCTAAGCACTCTCCTCTTCTTGCCCCAACACGAGACCTCCTTGCCACCTCACCTTGCTCATCCTCAGCAGCTCTGGGTCAGTTTCTTTCCTACAGACTTTCATGATGAGACTTTCTGAGACTTGCTTTGTCTAAGAAAACCACCTCGTGTTGTTAAACATCCTCACGTTTGGGAAATTCTTTCTTATATTGGGCTAACATCCTTGCTTTAAAAATGGTAAGTAAGCCCATTTTTAAATGGTTAAGTAAGCCTGTTTTTTCTCTTTTCTGGTGAAAAGTGGGGCATAATAATAACAATAATTAAATTTATTGAGCATCACTATGTTCTAGGCATGCTTCCTCAACTTCATGAGGAAAGTACTGTGATAACCCCATTTTATTTATAGATAGGGAAAAATGAGACACAAGGTGTTAAGAACAGGTATAACTGGCCCAAGATGGAAGAAACAGAGGCACAGGGTAGTAAATAACTGGCCAGAGTTAAAATGGCTAATGAGTGGTTATGTAGACATTTGAGCCCAGGTAGTTTGACTCCAAAATCTATGTACCTGATTCCAGGACCATGTTGACTTTTAAGTCAAAAAAGAGATCCCTGATAACTTATTTTCTTTGTGTATCTCTGTGTAATTCCTTCATTCTCTCAAAATAAATCCAACTGCTTTTGTAGCTTTCCCCAGGTCTTACCACTCAGTCTCTTTTGTTCCCCTATTAGCTTCACTTCAGCTGCAAACACTTTTGGGAGGCTGTTCTAACATTGTTTTACTCCTGGCTTATTACTTCCACTGTGGCAAAGCCAAATTCTCCCTTAGGAAGTTTTTCCAGGTCCTACTTCTACGTGACCAGCGGGAATCTCCACTCCTGTTTCCTCTGGGCAGCACGCTTCTACTTCACAGTTCACATTAGACAGGCTCAGCCAACCATTGTTCTTCAGGCTGCTGTAAAATTTCCCAGTGTAATCAGCACAAAAGATTTTCTATTTTGCATAATTTTTAGGTTAATTTACATGAAGTAATTAAAGACAAACTAAAGTGAAAACTGTCAGTTGAACTTGTTTTGTTGTTGTTGCTTTAATTTGTTTCTTGAGAAAGTGTCTTGCTGTGTATCCCAGGCTGCAGGCTGGAGTGTACTGGTGCAATCATGGCTCACTGCAGCCTCCGCCTCCCAGGCTGAAGCAATGCTCACACCTAAACTTCCTGCAAAGCTGGGACCACAGGGGTGTGCCACCATGCCTGGATTATTTATTTATTAGATTTTGCAGAGATGGGGGTCTTCCTATGTTGCCCAGGTTGGTCTTGAACCCCTGAGCTCACGCAATCCTCCTGCCTCAGCCTCCCAAAGTGCTAGAATTATGAGACACCACACCTAGCCTGAACCTGCTTTAAAAGCTTGGATTTCAGAAACACTGAAAGGAGTGTGTATTTAAAGAACTACCTGAGCCTTGGTAATTTATAAAGAAAAGAGGTTTAATTGACTCACACTTCTGCAGGCTGTACAGGAAGCATAGCTGGAGAGGCCTTAGGAAACTTACAATCATGGTAGAAGGCAAAGGGGAAGCAGGCACCTCTTACGCGGCTGGAGGAGGAGGAAGAGAGAGAGTGGGGAGAACTACACACTTTTAACCAGATCTTGTGAGAGCTCACTTTCAGGAGAACAGCCAGGCAGAAATCCACCTCCATGATTCAATGACCTTCCACCAGGCCCCTCTTCCAATACTGGGGATTACAATTTGACATGAGATTTGGGTAGAGAAAAATCCAAACTGTAGCAGAATGGGATTAAGCCCAGACTATAAAGCTAAGAAAAAGCACTTTCATTATTACTTCTAAAAAATCTGGGGATATTTCTGGCCATGAGATTGGGGAACAGAGATAGGGATTGCCCCATCAAAGAGTACACTCGCTGTTCCCTTGTTCTGAAACAACTTCCTTCTTTGTTCCAGACTGTCCTTGACTATCATTGCAGTCAGATGTCCACTTAACCATCTCTTCCTCTCTGGGGAGTTCTTCCCTGATTTCACATTCAGTTAGGTGTCCTCCTCCAGAGCCCTCCCAGTGCCTTGTCCTTGCTTGTTCTGCTAAACGGCTTGGCTTCCATACTGCCCCATGTTGCAGGTTATCACCCGTAGGCAATCACCTTGCCTCACCCGTCATTGGCTCCTAGTCCTACCCTGCAAAGGGACTGGTTCACAGATACTCAATAAATATCTAGTGAATGAATGAATGAGACCCTATTAGTACAGAAACTTTTTTTGTTTACTTTTTCATCTCTATAAAAGGCGACCTTACTTTTCTGTCAGTGAACATGAGAGCCTTTTTTCCTGACTTCTCTTCTTAATTAGGTGGATCATGAAAATTCACAAAGTGCTTTAAAAAATGAACTGGTTCAGAACATCCCTCCCAATTATTAGCAACTCCCAAGGATTCTACAAGGCGCTTTTCATGATACCCCCTTTTCCTCGCTGATGTTTCCAGAGCCTGATGGAGTGGAAAGAATGTCTGCGAAGGAAAAAGAGGTGTGCTACGGAGACTGCTTTTTCAACCCAGGTTCCCAGCCAGGACTTGTTCTTCTAGTTTCCCAGAGATCAAGCCAGTGGCTGCTTCCTGCCCCCTGCTGAGCTGTACTTGGAGGCTGATGGTTTTACTGTTCTTGGGTAAGCATGCAGATTCAGAGCTGCATGCTCAGTAGCTCAAGGCCTCCCTTAACTGGACGAGGTTAGAGCCCATTCCACGAGTTGTTGGAAACTCTCAGCCTTTGGTTCCTTATTATGAGAGTGTTACTGCGGCTCTGGGCTAGACAATGAATCTAGCAATAGTTTTGATGTCTTTTGTTTCGTGCAGCCCATAAAAAAGCAGCCGGGCCCTGCTGTCTGCACTTGGTTTGGGCAGATAGACCCTCTATTGTGACAGCCTTTAACTTTCACTCTAACCTGCCCTCATTAACTTACCTACAAAGGGAAATCTTGCATATCACATTTCGTTTTACAGCAGCCTGTAGCGCCCTCATGGTGCCCATCCCACCTACTCGCTTTGAGACCCTGACTGGGGCAGCTTAAGTGCATTGTCCCCGTTGGGTGATTCTTAGAACCGTACATAGGTCACTTAAGTTCACTGGCCTGCTCCTATCTTCCCTCCATTATGTAGCTGCAACTGAATTTCGTGGTAGCCTCTTCTTTTCTTCCTCTGAGGTGATTTTAGGGAATATATGGAAATCTAAATCTCCTGCTGGTCGACAGGCAAGAGCTGGGTACCAGAGGCTGAGCTGCTGATGGGGTCTTTGATTCTTTTTCATTCTGATTAAGCCTCTGGGGACTCATAGTCCAAACATGAAGGACAAATGGATTTTAAATTAGTTCCTAGGATCCAAAAACTCTGGCTGCAAGTACAAAGAGGTTAATGGTCTTGTAGGCTTTTTTACTTGCTTCTCAGTTTTACAGCTTTGAATCCTTATGCGAGCCAGTAGGAACTTCTTGTTGGCCGGAGATGTTAGAAAACTAAACCCAGGAAGAATAGAAATAGTGCCAGGAAAGACAGATAACCTGCGGAAAGGCGATAAAGCTGCTTTGGCTTCTCCCAACCTGTGCAAGCCTGCCATCAGGAGGGTAGGTGTAGACAGGTGACAGCCCCCAACTTTAACTACAAAAGGGCCTGGAGGTAGCATAAAGAACCATCGGAGTTGGTGTCAAACTCCTTTCTTCCCTATTAGATGTGCCACCCAGAAGGCATGGTCCTGTTGCTTTTCTGTTTAATTTTCTGAACAGTAGACATGTATTAAATGAGGAACAAGCCCTCTTGCAGATCTTTGTACAGTATGCAAGTATTCATTCAATATCTAAAATGGTAGAAAGTCAGATGTAAGCGAACATTAATAACAGCTAAGCCTACGGGAAGTGTGATTTCCTCAGCCACTACCAAGGAAGTGACAAAGTACCAGATATATGTTTTTATTTTTTTACTTTTTAATTTTTGTGGGTACAGAGTAGGTGTATATGTTTATGGGGTACATGAGATTTTGATACAGACATGTAATGGGTGATAATCACATTATGGAAAATGGGGGATCCATCCCCTCAAGCATTTATCTTTTAAATACCAGGTATTTGATTAAGAGAAATCGACTATAGCAGAAGTTGTAATGGTCTTCAACTCTATATTGTCACCAGTCTTCTAGCTCAAATGAGGATTTGAATACACTGCCACCAGAAGTATTTTCTGATTCAGAAATTAAAAGCAAGTTTTCAAGTGCCAGGATGAAATCCACTACAATAATATAAAATGTAATCGCCCCATTTATTATTACAGAGATTATCAAAGGTCCGATGCTATTTTTAATGGCAGTGAGTTTTAATGGCAATGTGTTTTATTTCTCTGGTGAAAAAAAGGGCTATGCTCCAGCGATCTAAAATAGCCCCTCTGAGCAAATTTCACACCTCCACACAAGGCACTTGAGGATTTGTATGGGAAGAGTCCGTTTGCTTGGGTTGAAAAAGATGTGATTTGGAAAGGGAAAAGGTTGCTGAGGGCAGGAAGTACCTTCCATTCAGCGAAGGTCATAGGTAGCTGTTATCTTTCTGGTGCCTTCCTCTGGCTCACGGGGGCAACGGTGGGCAAGAGGGCATTATTCGGTTGATGGAGGTAGGGAAAAAATAAAGCATATGAAGTTGAGGATTGAGCTCTATGTGGAAAAGTTTTACTGCTAAGCAGGGAACCTGTGTCTAGGCTCTGGGGGATGAGATGTCTAGACATGGGAGGGGATGTGGGGAGAACTAGGGAGGGTCCTTCAAAGCCAAGACACTGCAGGCTCTATCTGTGCTCTTAGGATAGCAAAGTCTCTGATGGTTGCTGTTGGGCTGGCGGTATGTGAGCCATCCCTGGAAGGGGCTCCTGCTTGGGATATGGTGATATAAGATGTGGTGCCCAGATGCCCCTGCTATGCACAGGGCATGTGGGTCAGGATTGGGTGACCGAGTCCACCAGTATCAGCAGGCACATGGCCAGGCCAGGGTTTATCAGTGGCTACAGTAGTGGGAGGTGAAGACAGTGTCCTTCTCATACATTCCTTTTATTTATTTTACTCCCCTGGCCATTTCTATCATCATTCATATGGCACTTGAGAACAGGCAGTTTGATCCTGGACACAACCCTCAGCCTGCTCACCTCTCAGGAAGGGGAATAAATGCCCAGCACAGAACTAGGTTAATGTCAGAAATCCTGAACCACTGTCTGTGGACCACCCCGACCCTGCAGCCTCACAGGGGGCTTTTCTTATCCTTGCATCTCTTCCCAAATTCCATGAACTCCTCCAGACACTGCATTCCTTATTAAGCTGGACATATATGTCTAACTGAAAAGGTGATCAACTAAAAAGTCAAGGTATAGATCAGGGAACCAGGCCCCCCTAGCAGCCCCCCAAACTTGTTGGTATCTTCACACTGGAAAACAAGCCATTTGATCCCTTTCAGCTAACAAAAAAAATGCATTAAACTTCATAACCAAGAACATTTATGATCCGTCTGACCCCAAATCTCAAAACCCATTGAAAATGGCATTTAAATTTCACAATGTCGTGAGATTCTGCCAACACCAGTAGGGAATATAGCTAAGAGATTGTGTTACATCTTTGACCTGAGCTTTTTTTTTTTTTTTCCTTTTAAATATGGTCTTGATAAATGATTTCCCATTTGCCTTTTTCCTTTCTCTATTGTGTGTAACCTTGAAACTTGATTTGCTATCCACCAAGGAGCACCGATTTGCAACTTCACTAGATGGGATTGGGGAGGGAGGCTTGCAGCCTCAAGACAGCCCTGGTTTCCCCATCACAGGGCCACAGTGAGTAGAGCTGCTTCTGAATGCTTGCTCTGAATTCAGCCTTGCTGAGTGCTACTCAAGGTAAAGGTGCTGTGTGTGGTGTCCTCAGTTCCTAACCTGGTGAATTATCCCAGTGTACTTTGGGCAGCAAATTTCTGATGTAAAAAGGTGGTGTTGCACTGCAGAGCTGTGGTCTTAACATTTACACAAAGTCACAAAGTTGGATCTCAAAGTTGCCAAACCTCTCTGTGCCTCAGTTTCCTCATACACACAGAGGTATAATAACCCTCACTATCACTAGGATGTTTCAGCAGCAAATAACAGAAAATTCACATCAAATTGGCCTCAACAATAAGAACATTTACTGACTCCCAGAACCAGAACTGCAGTGGTAGGATATGGCTTCCTCTCCTATCATCTCCTGCCCCCATCCTGTTTAGTTCTCATAACAACTAAATCCTTAAGATGATAGGGAACAGGAAGCAGCAATCTGCAAACTGACATGGTTGCTAGGGTTTCAAGGATTTTATTTAAGGTAACATCCTAACAGATTTTTGAACTCCCAAGGTTCTAGCGCTTAATGATGATATTTAGTGCCCTAAAAGTCACTGGCATACACTTGGGATACTAGGTATTTCATAGCTAGCATAAGACCATAGGGCCAACCTTACTTCCCTTGACATTCTAGAACGTGTACACACCAGGCATAGGAGCCGGAATGGCTGTGCCTTCTGTGAGGTCACCAATGTCATCAGAGTACTATATGCTCCTTTTAGGGTGTGCAATGAATAGCCAGAGCTGAAGAGGCACCACGAGGTTGAAATGTCCCCTTGGGTTCCCTTGAAGAGAAGGATACAGAGTCCAGTCATTGCTCACTCCTGTTGGGGGTCTTGTTCCAGAAGCCTAAAGCAGTGGTTCTCAAACTTGAGCACTGGCTTTGTTTGAGAGCTTCTCAGGTACAGATTGCAGGGCCACACTTCAGGAGTCTCTGATCCAGCAGTTCTAGAGAAGGCCCTGATCATTTGCATTGCTGACAAGTTTCCAGGTGATGCTGTTGCTCCTGGTCCAGGGACCAGAGTTTGAGAAGCACTAACCAAGGGGATGAATGATGAAGAACGCTTTGCAGCAGAGACCAACGGCTACGACCTGGATTCAGTTGGCTTTCCTCTTACTCTGGCTTAGTTTATTTATTCTCAATGTGCTCCCTCTCATCGTTGAAGTATCCTGGATCATTCATTTACAGAGGGAACCACATTTTTACCTTATAGACTGGAGCTCTCTGTGGGAGAGTGGTGGGGTTTTGTCATTTATCAACTATGAGGAGCTCACGATTTTGTCCCCATGGCTGTTTAGAATGCTTGAGAGAACGTAGAAGCTCCCAGAGGTGTGGTCCTTTTTGCACTGGTCCCCAACACTGGAAGCAAAAGGAAGTCCCAAGTGGAAACCCTATGCAGTGCTGAGTCTACTGTGGCTCTGAGAACTTTTAACTAATGGGCACTTGTAAATGTAACAGCATTTCCTACTGGCGTGAATGCCTTGGGTAAAATGCTCATTAAACTGTCAGCCAGCAGAAAGGTGTTGCTCCTGGAAAGCGGGTCACAGCATCCAGGGGTGGAAAGTAGGCCTCCCCCCAGTCACCTACCACCGACCCCAGACTCAAACCATCCTTTCAAAGCCCTTCAGAGGATGTTACAACTCTCTTTCACCTCCACCAGGAAATTATTCTTTTTCTCCAATCAAAAAATATTTCCTTTTGTTGGAGAAGATGTTGTCCGTGAAAATTGAGAATGGCTGGCCCCTCCGTGGTAGGACAGTCTTTCATGTACTTAGAATCCCTTATAAAATAATTTCTGAGTCTTTATCTTTCTTATTTTTGTTTCATCATTTTAAAAATTACCATTTAGTATTACTCACATAGCATTTACACAGTAAAAAAAATTACATAGCACAAAATGGTATGTAACAATTCTTCCCTAGAATTAACCACCAACAGTAGTTGCATATGTACCTTTCAAAGATTTTCCAAACATTTATTTGTACACACACACACACACACACACACACACACACGGTTTTTAGCTTAATGACATATCTTGGGGTTTCTTCAAATTAGCACATATACTTCTTTATAAGGACATAGTATAAATTATTTAATCACTTCTCTATGTTTTTTTTGACTACTTCCAGTTTTGTACATTGGGCAGTGTTGTAGATATATCATTCATTATTCTGGCAACTACAAGATTTCCCAGAAGTAAAGTTGCCAGGCCAAAGTTTGTGTATATATTTTTTTTCTTTTGAGACAGATTCTCGCTCTGCCACCCAGGCTGGAATGCAGTGGCATAATCTCAGCTCGCTGCAACCTCCGCCTCCTGGGTTCAAGTGATTCTCCTGCCTCAGCTTCCCAAGTAGCTGGGATTACAAGTGTGTGCCACCATACCCAGTTAATTTTTTTGTATTTTTGGTAGAGACGAGGTTTCACTGTGTTGGCCAGGCTGGTCTCGAACTCCTGACCTCAGGTGATGCCTGCATCAGCCTCCCAAAGTGCTGGGATTAAAGGTGTGAGCCATCGTGCTGGGCCCAATTTTGCTTATTTTTAATTTTGACAGATTGCATTATGGAGGTTGTACTAATTCTCACTCCTGTCAAAAATGTTCAAGAGTGCCAGTGACTCCCTATATATGCTCACTTGTATAGTGTGTTGACAAGCTTTTAAATTTTTGCCCCATAGGCAAAAATAATGCTACTTCACACTTATAATTCCCAGCTTATCTTCTTGTGAGTGTCATTGAGCACCTTTTCATATGTGTAAGTAGCATTTGTGTTTCTTTGAAGTTGGTTTATATCCTTTGACCCATTTTTCTATTGGTTTTTGAATTTTTTTGTAGGTTATTTTTACATATCAGAAATTAGCCTTTGTCTATCACACATGTATATTCTGTTGTAAGAATTTTAAATATTTTTCCCCATTTTGTTGTTTCTCTTAATTCCATTTAAAGTGTTTTATGCCATGGAGCTATTTTTTTATTTTTATATAGTTAAATATAAATCATGCTTTTTCTTGGGGACTTGTGGGTTTTATGTCAAAGGGCTTTCCCAGTCGAAGATTATTACAAATGAAAAAGAATATTCCTCGCTTTCTTCTAGTACTTTTGTGGTTTATAGTCTTGTGGTTGCTTTCTAATGTTTAATTTGCATAAGGAGAGAGGTACTGATATAGCTTTATTTTGCTTCCCAATGGCCGTCTGCTTGTCTCCACACTGCTTACTGATGGCCATGTACTCTTTCCTGCTATACAGTGTCACTGTTGTAAACGAAATTCTCATTTGAACTTGAGTGTACTATTTGTGGAATCTGTGCTGATTCCATTGATTATTCATTTGCCAAAATCTTGTAAGAAATAGAGCAAACTTATCATACATTCTAGCATTTGGTAGGACAAGTATCCTTCATCACTCTTCTTTTTCAGAGTTTTCTAGACACACTAGCATGTTTACTTCTGTATAGAAAATTGAAAATCTGTCTGGAATTGAAAGTTGGTATGTCTATTGAGATTGCATTAAATAGATCTATTTAGATTGATTTAAGAAGAATTGACTTTTTATGATTATTAAGTGTTTCTATCCAATAACAAGGTTAGCATTTCCATTTGTTCAGTTTTTTTTGGTGCCCCTTAGTGGCATCTGAAAGTTTCTTCATGCAGAACTTCTACATTTCTTGTTAAGTTCATTCCTGGATATTTTTCAGTTTCTTACTATAAATGAGTATTTTTTTTTTTCATTTTTTTTCTAACTTGTGTATATTTTGCATCTTATTTTTATACCCATCAATTTCTGGATTACTATAATTTTTCAATTGATTATCTTTTTGTACTCTCTGCAAATAGTAATTTCGCCCACCCTCTCCCCATGCTTCCACTTATTTCTTTCACCTGTTCTATTGTAATGGCTACTACATCTAGAACACTGTCAAATAATAGCAGGAAGAATGGACATCTGGGTCTTGTTTCTGACATGAATTAGGAAGGCTTCTAGGGCTTCCCCATTCTGTATGATTCAGGCTTTGGTGAATGATCTTGTTATTTTATTGAGTTAATATGTTATGAAAACATCCTCATAATATTTTATTAAAAGTTGGATAAAAATTTTACAATGAAAGTTAGATAATTAAATGACTTTTCAGCATCCAGGGAAGTGATTGTGATTTTTCTCTTTTGATCTATTAGTATGGTAAACTCTAGTTATAGCTTTTTCCAATATTGGAAATAGCTAGTATTTATTCTGTGTTTACTTCGTGCCAGGCCCTATTCTAAGCACTTTACATGTGTTAATTCATGGAATCCTTTCCATATACTGTAATTAACCCCACCAGAAAAATTAGAAAACTAAAAACTAAAGCACAGAGAAGTTAAATAATTATGTGTACAAGTTCCTATATCTGGTGAGTACCAGGTCTGGGATCTAAATGCAGGCAGTTTGGCTCCTGAATCTACATCCTCACTAGCTACTCTCAGCAGCGGTCCTTGAAATTCTGATAAGAGGTAGCATTCTCTTAAAGTGTACTGGATTCTGTCTGCTAACACTTTTTTTTTTTGCCTTGATATTAATAGATAACTTTGGACTACAGTTTTTCTATGTGTATATTATCATTGTCAAGTTTTGGAATTAATATCTCCTTAGCTTCAAAAACTAATTTTAAAGTTTTTCTTCTTTTACTGTGACCTGGAACAATTTAAGTAGTCCTGGAAAGATCTTTTCTTTAAGACATTCTTGGCACCTATGAAAGTGTCTTATTCTGGTGCTTTTGAGCGAATTGGATTTTTGATAATATATGCTATTTTTTTCTTTAACCATTGGTTAGATTTTTCTGTAAATTCTATGATTAGTTTTTGTAGTTTGTTTTTCTAGAAAACCATCCATTTCAAGAAAACCAACCATCCAGGTTTTCAGCTTTATTTCAGTAGAGCTGAGTATCTCAAAATCATTTTGTTTTGTATACATACAAAACAGTCCCCTGTGTACTATTTTGATTTTGTATTAGCCTACATTCATGTTTTTTTCTTAATTACTTTAGCCAGCGGTTTTTCTGTTCTGTTTTGTTTTCAGAGCAGTAGCTCATGGATTTGTTTGTGGGTTTTCTGTTTTATTTTAGCATTTTGCTCTTTGCTGTTACTTCCCCTACCCATTTCCAATTTTTTATATGTTGTTTCATCTAACTTGACTAGGTTGGCAATGGTCTGTCATCTATTTTTTTGTTTTCTTTATTTATCCCAAGTACCATCTTTTGGATCTACTTTTAGTTCCATCTAAAAAAACTAATCCCTTTTGCCATATTTAGCTATATTTATTATTATTTTTGTAACATGCCAGATTGACTGCTCATATTAATTATTTTCATTCTTTTCTGTTTTGCAACACTAGGTGGTATAACCATGAGGTGAGAGGCAGTATCCCAAAGATTGTGATACATGATTCTTGCATTATCAATATTGTCTAGAGATTGCATTTTAAATTTTGTTTTAATTTCTTCTATAGACCAAGAGTTAAAGCGAGAATTTCTCAGTTTCCAGGTGGTTAAGATTTTTTTTGTCTCTTATAAATCTGGTTATTTTGATCCATATTTCAAGGACAATTAGATAATAGGCATATTCTTTATATCCAGGGTTTAGAGGCATAGATATGTACAGAGACAGATAGACACGTGTGTGTACACACTCCACCCTATTAACTGTGGGATTTAAATTGTCATTAGCTTTCTTTTTTGTCTACTTGATCTGTCATGGCCTGAAAAAGTGATTTAAATTTTCTCACCACAATTGCCATTACAGTTTTTCTATTATGCATTTTGAAGTGATGCTATTTGCTGCATGAAAATTCACCAGATTGTATGTTTACCGTTATAAATTGTCTATCTTTGTTTTGTATGGTATGTTTTTGAATTTAATATCATGATCCTTGTAATTTTTTTGCTTGCACCTGATCTCCATGTCTTTGCCTTACCTTTTAGTAGCAATCTTTCCAAGTAATTTTATTACAGATGTATTTCTTGAATGTGTAATGTGGCTGATTTATATTTAAAAATCAATCAAAGTATTTTTCTATTAAAAAGAAGAGTTTCCCATTTACATGTACTGCTTAACTATTTTTTTTAACTTAAGTTCTATCATCTTATAACTTATTTTACTCTTCCTTTTTTTTTATCATTTGCTCTATTGCTTAGGTTTTATTGCTTTAAGCTCTGTGTAAATGTATCTATTTTCTACTAGTTTTTAAGACTGACATTTTGGTTTTTATTCTAATGATACCCCAGTAACTTTTTTTTTTTTAATGAGACAGAGTCTCACTCTGTCGCCCAGGCTGGAGTGCAGTGGTGCCATCTCGGCTTACTGCAACCTCCACCTCCCGGGTTCAAGCAATCTACTGCCTCAGCCCCCCAAGTAGTTGGGATTACAGGTGCCTGTGACCATACAGGACTAATTTTTGTATTTTTAGTAGAGATGGGATTTTACTATGTCGGCCAGGCTGGCCTTAAACTCCTGACCACAAGTGATCTGCTCACCTCGGTCTCCCAGAATGATAGGATTACACGTGTAACCCACTGCGCCTGGCCCCCAGTAACTTTTAATATGTTGAAAACTTCTTTTGTCAACTTCAAGCAATATTTTTTGACACTCTGCTATGAAAAATGAGGTAAATAAGCAAGACTCCTGCTGCCCTCCGCACCTTCCTGCCTTCCTGCCTTATTATCCCTCTCAGCTCTGTTTGTACTCCGTCACTAGCATTAGTCCAGTTCTTCATGGCACTTACCACAATGTGTCCTGATGCTACTCATTCATTTGTTTACTTGTTTATTAACTCCCCTTCTGGACTATAAAATACTTGAGGCCAAGGGCTTTATATACATTTGTGTGATCAGAAAGAAGTGACACAATTACAGGATAAGAGAAAGGCTATAAGGGACCTTTAAGATGATCTCACCCAAGCTGTCACTTCAAGTAACGAAATTGACCCCTGGCGGGCAGAGACACTGGCCCTTCGTCATAGCTAATGAATTTCAGTCACTTCACCCAAGCTTGTTCCAGAACTCCAGGCTCCCTCAAACACACCTTAACCACAAGGGAGGCTTCACATTTATGTAGAATTAATGTGGATAATATTTTTTAGTAATTTCAACTGCTGTCACTCAGCATCTTTTAAATGACATATTTGGAAATAGCTCCATTATAATGTACAATTAAAAAAATCATTGTTTCATATATTCATAATAATCTTGTAACTCTTTTTTTTTTTTTTTTTTTTTTTTTGAGACAGAGTCTTGTTCTGTCGCCCAGGCTGGTGTGATCTCGGCTCACTGCAACCTCTACCTCCTGAGTTCAAGCAATGTTCCTGCCACAGCCTCCCAAGTAGCTGAGACTACAGGCGCACACCCCATACCCAGCTAATTTTTGTATTTTTAGTATAGAGGGAGTTTCACCATATTGGTCAGGCTGGTCTTGAACTCCTGACCTCGTGATCTGCATGCCTTGGCCTCCCAAAGTGCTAGGATTATAGGCATGAGCCACCTCACCCGGCCATAATCTTGTTAACTCTTTATAGATGTATTCTGAATGTAATCTTTGGAGATTTCTTGATGGAGGAAGCCTGAGAGAAAGAATACCCATTGTAAGTGGGGAACCAAGATTCCAATAAGTGACATACTCAAAGTCACTTAGAATGGCAAAAATTGATTCCAGAAAAGAATCTCTGTTTCCTGGCAACCAGCTCAGTACTCCCTGAAGGGCACTTGGAGGGAAAGTTCAATCAATGGAAGGGTCAAATGTTTTCTTTTTCAAACGGCCATTTTCCATGTAATGGCTGCTTCGTGCAGACACTGTGGGCTGTTCTCTTGTTTCTAAGATCTAGGGTCCTTCTGTGCAAATGCATGTGCTGTGGGTAAGAAATTACTTGAACTGAGTTTATTGGCATTTCTTAGCACATATGAGTTCAAAGAAAATTATTGCAGGTAAGAGCTCTGTCTATTAAAACACCACTGTATAGATTAAATAGTGATATATTTGGTCAGAGAGACATCCAAGAAAAGCTCGGGACAGATCTTGCCAATTCCAAAGACCAGCCTTTCCATGGGGTCTGTAAATCTTTCTCCCAACCCTAAAGCCACCCGGTTGGCCCTGATTATTTTTTCAATCTGACTGAATTCCTGCTAGTGGGAATGTATGGAGTAAAGGAAGGGTGCTGGAGTCAGACTGAACCTTTGGTTAGAACCTGAGCTTCTGCATGCTTTCGAGAAAGGCTTTATCATGGCCAAGCCTTCATTCCTTTAGCTGTGGACAGAGTATAATGACATTATTTTAGAAGGTTGTTGTGCTGTTTCAATAGGATTATGTGCAGGTATCTGCTGCTTGGTATATTTAAGTCTTCACCTGATCACAACACATTACTATCTGTCAATGATTGGCAGGGACCAAACTGAAAACAGTACTGACCAATGCTGAATCATCATTTGTGTTCAATCGGAGACTTAGGTCAGTTTCTCTGCCAGCTTTCAAAATTCTATATTAAGTGTATGTAATAGCTCCTTAGGACTTAGAAACATGGACTTCCAGTTAACAGAAGAAAACGTGGAGTCATCAAAAAATAAGGTAATGAACCTAAAGTTACATGAGTCACTGGCCAGCTCTGTGGAAGAGCAGCTCTCACAAAGCGGCACTGTGGCACCCTGGGGGACCACCTATGTGTGGTGGGGGGTGGTGCCACAGATCCCTGGAACTGTGGTCTCTGGAGGGCTGTCTCTGTTTCTGACTGATAGGAGACACTTTCTTAAATTTCAGTTGTCACACTGCAGACATTTCTTCCCTGTTAGTAATCATTAATGCTTTGTGTGCTAGAAATCATGAGTCAGAGGGAACAGGACAGTCTTTTGTAAGATAGGCCATTGAGGAGTAACCCAAAATAGAAACAGTGAGTTGCAATTTCTCCTTTAACAAAAATGTTACCGAGCACTTGAGATGTGCTGGGCTAGGCGAGTGCTGGCTAATGGCAGGGACACCATCAGCGAATCAGACCCAACCTGCCTAGTGGGAGAGCTGTGAATAACTAGAAAAGACTGTGTGGTGTTCACCTTGGCCAAGTTAACCTGGACCTCAGTTCCTACAGTATAAAAAAAGGGGACCTGGACCAGGTGATTCCCCAAGGTCCATTTGGTCCATTTTACTTCTTTGATTCATGTTTATATGAAACTTCACTCTCAGTTTCTAAAAAAAGAAAGGGTAGAGAAATATAATAAGTAACATTTTAAATGATTTTACAACATCTTAATTTCCTCTGTAAAAAGATTTAAACTGAACTGGTAATGATGACTTCATCTAAGCAGCCAATTTTAGCTCAACATTTAGGAATCGCCATGGAATCGTCCCAAGAGCCTTGGCTGTTCTTTTTATTCCACCTTTTGCTCTTTCTGGCCTGCTGCTGCTCAGAGTTTTCCATGTTGACTTTTTTTCCCCTGTCTCCCTACCTGCTGGTTCCTCCACATCATTCACTGCTTGTGTTAATTCACTTTTATTTGACCCTTAGCATCATCCATCAAATTCTCACATGTCCACTAGCATATCTGTTTTAGTAGGGGCTCTGCAGCTTCAGTCCACCTCTGGCCAAAATTCCTCTCCCTGTTGCTGCTGTTTTTCCTCCTTCCTCATCTGGCTACCTAGAAATGGGTGATATTAGCATTGAAAGGTCTATTCCTGTCCACTCCTATTTTTCTCCCCTAAAATTTCAGCTTTTGAAACTGAACAAAGGGATACTGCAATAAACACGCCTGTGCTAAGAAAACTGGGACTTTCCTCTAAAACAAAATGGAGTTTCAAATCATAAAGAATTTGAATTTTTCTTTTGCAAACATATTGCATCCAATTAAGCTGTATTGCATGCTAGGCTCACAGTCTATGATTTATGTTGTTAAAAATTAGCAGATGAAATAAAGATTATAAAACACACTGAACAGGGAAATGCAACTTGGGAATATGTTAGAAGTGTTAATTCTGAACATTGCAGTGTTTGTTTCCATCAGCCTGTTTCTAATTAGAAGCACAAGCACAAAATACAACTAAAGGATAGGATAAAAAATGGAGGATATTTTAGGCCAGGTGCAGTGGCTCATGCCTGTAATACCAGCATTTTGGGAGACCAAGGCAGAAGGATCAATTGAGTCCAGCAGTTTAAGACCAGCTTGAATAATACAATGAGACCCCACCTCTACAAAAATAAAAAATAAGAAAAAAAGCTGGGTGTGGTAGCTTGTGCCCATAATCCCAGCTACTTGGGAAGCTGAAGCAGGAAGATTGTTTGAGCCCAGGAAGTCGAGGTTGCAGTGAGCCATGATCACACCTCTGTACACCAGCCTAGATGACAGCAAGACCCTGTGTCTAAAAAGACCCAATTTAAGGTAAATATCAATCTTCTCAGGTTTGCCCTAAGTCACTCAGTATATTTCAGTCATTATTTTGTTTATTGTCCATCCTTCCCTCCCTCTAGAATGTAAGCTCCATGAGGGTAAGGAAATCTGTTGCTTTTGTTTATGCTGTATCTTTAGGGTATTGAATAATGCCTGGTATATAGTAGGTGCTCTCTCTATATTTGAGTAAATGAAAGAATAGAGGAATAGTCATATTTGCAGGATGAAATTCTAATGTTATAAAAGGAAATTACTATACTGCAGGCTAAATATGGTAAATGGAACACATGTGTTTATCTTAGTTCCCTCCAGAAATGCCTCTAAAATAATAATAAAAGACATAAACTCACAAAGACTAAAATAACGAGAGAGGAGACAGCAGCGGACGAGATTTCAACAAAGTTTTGATGGCTGCAACCTAGGCCCAGCGGGGAGAAGCTAATTAGAAACGAGCTATTTGTGCCAGGGCTCCCTAGAAAGGCTCAGGATTTGGAGGCATCTTGTGCCCCTCATGCACCCTTCTCAGGAAGCTGCTGGAGGATGGACTTCACCAAAACCGGGTAGAAGTCAAGAAAGAAAAAGACCTAGTATTGGGGAAGCAGGGATCCAACACAGGAGAGAGCTGAAGGACATTTCCAGGATGAGAGTACAGGGAAGTCTCAGCCTGACAGGGTAACAGGCCTGGGGAGAAACCAGTCCGGATGGTAGCAGTGAACAAAAGACTCCAAGGTCCAAGGTTGATGTCTTAAAGAAAGGAAAACATGATCTTTCAGGAAGCATTTCTCTAGTTGTTAAAGAAGTAGAAGCAGCAGCAGCAGCAGCTGATAGACAACCTAGTATACTTGAACATACTCAGAGGAGATTTTGCACTTCTGTCAGGATTGAAGGTCCCATTATACAAATGAGAAAACAAAGCAATTATAATATCCAGGGAAAGCAAACAGCTATACAACAAAAGGAAATGGAATTATATTCTACCACGAAGGCTTAACTGTGATTAATAGTTACTCGACATAATACTGTATATACTAGGTTTTCAAGGGGAGGGCAAGTGTTTGGTGTGTGGGGGGAGGAGACAGTATAAGAAAATAAAACCAATATCTTCCATAACTGAGAATCAATAGATGCTATCAAAAACTGAAAAATCATGGCTGGGCACAGTGGTTCACACTTGTAATTCCAGCACTTCGGGAGGCCAAGGTGGGCAGATCACTGTGGTCAGGAGTTCGAGACTAGCCTGGCCAACATGGTGAAACTCTGTCTCTACTAAAAATACAAGAATTAGCTGGGTGTGGTGGCACATGCCTGTAATCCCAGCTACTCAGGAGGCTGAGGCAGGAGAGTCACTTGAACCCAGGAGGTGGAAGTTGCAGGGAGCTGAGATCACACCACTGCACTCCAGCCTGGGTGACAGAGCAAAACTCCATCTCAAAAACATAGAATAAACCTGAAAAATAAATAAATAGCAGTAGAAACGTAGTATTCAAAACTATAAAGGTAAAAACTCAAAGAAATGGGTAAAATTTGAAAGTGCTGGCCTTTGGAAAGCTTTCAAAGCTATGTGTACATGTCTTATATTTTTATATAAGTAAGAATAAAATTAACAAGAGGACATTATGCTTTCATTATTAACCTGAAGAGTAGGATCTTGAAGTCAGATGTGTTCATCTTTTAATCTCCATACATAGAAGATAGTTGATAAATGATGAATGAATGAGTGAATAGAGAACTGTCATGAACTTATTTAGAGTTCATAACGTATCACTGGCAGCTGGTGGAATGATAAGAAGTTCTGCATCAGAAAATGATTTAAGGAAGCTCAGAAAAGATATGCAATTGTGTACCCCACTACAATGGAGCCATGGGGTTTCTGCTCAGTTTAACCTATTACACAGTGTAAGGCTGGCAAAAATTGCTCATTTCCATAAAGCTGACTTTGCAGATTTAAAAAGTCCTGAATGGGAAATAAATATGCTGCTCTTAATAAATGTCTAGTTAAGGTATAGTTAATATAGTTAAATGTGAAAGTGTATAAATGATATATTTTAATAGTACCCAGAGCACATTTCAGGACTGAGATAAATGCAAACTTTAAAAAAATTTTAACATCCTCTAAACACATTGCCTTATCATAGTAAATGATAAATTACTAAAGAAAAATGTTATTCTGCAATGTTTTGAAGATTAAGTAGCGTATGAATGAAATTAACACTGTGTGTAAGTGAAGCTGTGACTATATCATGTCAGGTTGGTAATAAAATTGCAAAGGAGAGAGAATTAGAGTTTTATGCCACAGAAATGGAAGTAGTTTTCATTTTAATTGTTTTTCTTTAAATGGATTGTTTCTGTAATATACTATATTCTTTCCAGTTCACAGATGTTCAGAAGGGATAAAAGAGTTATAAAATATTCTAATGTGAGCTTTTAAAATAGCTTTTTGGGAAGAGGAAAAGAGCAGCCTAAAGAATTCAGAATTTTTAGAGTTCAATAAAGTATTCATATTGCAAATTTAGTAATTTGCATTTTGTGATATGGAAAAACAAATGGCCTTTTAACATTGACACCACTGCTGGCCTGTTAGTCGCATAAATTCATTTTGCTCATGATTTTATTAAAGTCAGAGATCTCTACAGTTCACTTTCTTTCTTCCTTGCCACCTCTCTTGCTAGCAGCAGTTCTTTATTCTCGGCCTTAGGAAAGTCCACCTTTTCTCTGGCATCTAAATGTGGCTCTGGACTTTGCCTGAGCTGGCCTGGATGAATGAATTTTTTGTGCTAATATCAGAGGCTCCCAGCTATTCCTCTGCCACTGGCCAGAATCCTTCCCCCTCTACTCTTCCAGTAGGCCCCACCCAGGGCTCCTCAGAGGCCCCATGATGGCACAGAGCCAGAGTGCTGTGCTCCTTATACTTGCTGCACTTACTATTTCTTGTCTCCTTCTCCCTGTCTTCATATTTTTCCATTATTCTAAAGCTACGTTTTTCTTTTGTGCTGTATGTAAAGGCTCCTTTGTATCTCAGGTCTCTGATCTTCTGTTACCATCATAACTGCTTTTCCTTGCTGGGAACATGCTCAGAGCCTAAGATACATCCTGAGAAATGGGCACTGCTGTGGAAACCAACATTAGGATCAAAATGCCACTTTATTTACTTGTTTATTCAACAACAACGGCAACCGATGTCTACTGAGTGCCTATTGCGCATGAGGTGCTGGGCTGGTTTTATAATGCTGAGCAGGAGATACATGCACTCTGCTTTTATGCAGCTTACAATCTGGTGAGCAAAATAGACACTGAAATGAATTCGCCAATGAATCCATGAATTTCCAATATCATAAGCCCTGGGAGTCAGAAGTACAGGGTGGTATGTGTACATAGAGCAGGGATATCCTACCTAATTTGGGGGCTTAGGGAAAGTTTTCTTCAGGACGTGGCACTTCAACTAGAGTCAGCTGGAAAAGAGCAGAGCTTTCTCTACAGAAGCTCAGGAGTGAAGGACTTGAGAAAGGGGAGAGAGCGGAGGATTTGAGAAACTTAGAGAAGGATTCTTGTTCTTCATTGACAAGGAGGCTTTGAAGGATGAAGCTGAGTGGGCAGGAGATGTTATGGAGGGCTGGCATGTGAGGGGCGACAGAGGCTTGAATGGGAGCAGGATGGCATCAGGCATGTACTCCGACAGAATGGATTGGAGGGTGTAGGTGTGGATGGGGGACATCTGCCCAAATTCTCCCTCATATCTGAGGTAAGCTGGTACCCTGAGGCTCCCTGGGTCTTCCCATCGCTTCCTGTGGTCCTACTACAGGCTCACACACAATCGGGTATGAGAGGAGTGGGAAGCACAGATGTGAGGGACGCATGGCTACCTTGATTAGAAGATTTTCTAGATTTTTCTTTGGGCATTTCTCTCAGTGTCCAGTCAGTGCTTGTTTCAACCTTGCTTCTGCCTGATCCTCTGATACCTCTTGGAGGTAGAAAAGGAAACATGAAATAACGTCGCAAAGGCAAAGAGGAGTGCTCTGTTGTTTCGTATAAGGGTTGTATCACCAACCAAAAAAATGAAGCCACACTTGAGACGGCGGAAAGTGTGTCATTTCAAATGGAAAATCCAGTCATTAGCTACATGGTAAAAATTGTTAACAAGAAAAGGACCAATGATAGAATGAGACACTAATGAAAAACACAGATATGAGTTTCTGTTTCCCACACTACAAAGTTGAATTCCATCAGTCATGCCAGAAGGTTGGGATGACCCTGCTCTCCTAGCCTCCTCTCTGCAACCCAGTACAAACATATTCTTTGCCAAAAGCAGCACCCACCGTTTGGTGAGATTCTCTGTTATGCCAGCTATTTAGAAAGTAAGTTATTCTCCTCATCCCTTCTTGTGTAGTTTTCCACCACAGGGTGTTTTCCAATTTTTTCCTTGTAGTGCAACACTTGGTGTCAAGGGCAAAAACGCTTTCTGAGTATAAGAACAAATTCCTTCCTCCCTTCTTCTCTCCATCCTCCTGCCCTTTACACCCTTTCTTCCTTCTTTTTTCTTTCCCTTTCTTTCCATCAATAAGTGTTGTTTATGACATTCAAAGCACTAACTTCTAAAGCAAATTTGTGCGAAGCAGCAGTTTTGATCATCATCCCAGCATTGTCCTGAAATGACTCCCCATTTATTGATGACCTAATTCTGCCTGGTCAAGTCAGAGGAAGTGTTAGCCACATGGACTTCGTAGCCACAAATTCTAGCACATTTATTTTGATTCAGCTGGGTCTTTCCTATTTGGGCACCTTCTTTGGAGATGTTTGAGGAAACATGGAATGTTGGAGGGAGTCGTCTTCTTTTCTCCTATTTGGAGTTCCTTCCCCCTCCACCCCTCTTCTCCAACGGAGAGAGAAGGTGACAATCCCACTGTACACAATAGAAAAGGAAAACTCAGGACCCTGAGTCAGAGTCAACAAGCACTCCAGAGACTGAAGCCTGTGCCCACAGGTGAATGACAGCAGTGCCCCTCTGTGGGAGCAGGGCCACTGCTATGGAGTCCAGCAGGGAGGGAAGGTGGGAGGCAGGAGGAGCCTGGAGAGATTCGCTTACCTGACCCTCACCTTCTCCCTTTGGCACCATTCCTTTGCAAGCCCGGCCACCCACCATGCGCTCGGCAAGCGTTTGTTGAGCACCTTGTATGGACATGACATTGAGATGCTCACACATTGTTTCACTCCTCAAGGAGCATACAATCTAGTGGGAGGGAAATAAATAGACCACAGAACGCAATCTGTGGCAAAGCAAATAAAGAAGGAGCACTAACAGAGGGACATTTGCAGGCACACAGGGAGAAGGGGAGAGTTTATTATGTATGGGTTTAAGATTCACATATGAGAATGTGATACTTAAAGTGACAAGGTCATGCAACGTGCATGTGAGGTGTCTGATAAACCTTCATGTCAAGGAAGCCTAGTGTATGAAAATTTAATCTTGGAAAAGTTAGGTGGGACTGTTATGTCATAAACAGGTGCTTTACAACAAAAGATTCTTAAAATAGTAAGTATGTCTTATGTTAATATGACATAAAATATTAACAAAAGGCATAGACTTAAAGGGCTTTTGAAATGTTAATATAGCTATGAAAATATGGTTCAGCATCTCGTTGCAGATTATCTTTCATAAATATTTCTGTTGCATAAACTAAAACATACCTGTAATTGGATCCTAAGTGCAGACCTCTCTAGGAATAGGACCGAGGCATCAGGAGTTTTTAAAGCTCCCTGGGTTGTTCTGCTGTGTGGCCAACAGTCCTAGGCTGGAGCAGCGTAATCTTGGCTGGCTGCAACCTCCGCCTCCCAGGTTCAAGCAATTATCCTGCCTCAGCCTCCCAAGTAGCTGGGATTACAGGTGCGTGCCATCACACCCAGCTGATTTTTTGTATTTGTAGTAGAGACAGGGTTTCACTGTGTTGACCAGGCTGGCCTCAAACTCCTGACTCATGATCTGCCTGCCACCGTGCATCCTGGGGAGCATCTGATTGCACAGAGGGGACTTGATTTCTCCAGGGCCTCTCATCCTGGAGTACAAATTGAATTACACAGCAATCGAAGTGCAAATGCCACTAGCTCTGATTTGAGCCCGTTCTCACAGGTGTGTTGCATTCCTGACCTTACTCATGGAAAGCGAGCACTGCAAATATGTCCCCTAGTCCTGCCATAGTTCTTAGGGGCACGTACTGTGGGCTTACAGGCATGTGCAGTTAACTAGCCCACGACATTTCTCCCTCTTCTCTTGATTAGCTTTGTTACCTTATATTGTGACCCCAAACCATGGCCCTACACCACACCCACAATAATTCCAATAGGGGGCAGCTGGGAAATGATTCTAGCTAAAAGACACCATCCTGTCCTCAGAATCGCTGGTCCCAAGCAGCTCTTACAGCTCGGGTTGTTGGGTTTCACCTTCCCATATAATGAGTTCCCTTTGGAGGGTCTTCTTGGCCCACAATAAAAAAAAAAATTCAGAGGGCCACACCCCAACGCAACAGCCTTGTCTTCATCCCTGCTCATTTTTAAATAGGAGCCACAGCCATACCAAGCTTTGCTTTGTTGCTAGAAAGAACAGGACAAGCCTGGTAGAAAAAGGGGAGACAGGAGGAAAAGAGTTCTCAGGAGGAAGTCAGGCCAAGGACCTCGTAGCCACAGTCTCCACAGCAGCGGGAACGCTGCCTCCGGCCCTGATCCGTGGGCTGTGTCTATGCAGGGAGGCTGGACTCGCTTGCAGTGTGTTAGTATAGGGCTTTAGGACCTTCTCAGATGGCCTTCACAGAGCGGGTGTCTCATCCTACCACAGACATTATGTGACTGGGCGACACTGGGTGCAGAAACCTCATCAGTAAAGGAGCATACAGTGATGAAGGGAGCACCCCACCTCTGCCTGTTGAACCAATCTCTCTGTGAACTCTTCTCATCATTTTTCCAGGTTCTCTTTTTTCTCTCTCCATTTTTTCCATTCCCATCATATGTGTGCACGATATACACCTAGATGCGGCATGTATCTGTACCCTATGCTACTGTTAAATGCAAAATTCTTTTTTTTTTTTTGCCAAAATGCACATTTTTGTTGTTGTTGTTTGAGGAATTACTAACAGTTAAAGAGACCCTCACAATGATTTAAAATGTCCGTATGCAGTAATATACAACCTTCAGAAAATATTGGCACAGTGTCTATTAACACACTGCAGTGTGTGTGTACGTATATTTTAACACGATCTTGTTCTGTCACTTAGACTAGAGTGTAGTGGTATGATCACAGCCCTCTGCAGCCTCAAACTCCTGGGCTCAAGCAATATTGTCACCTCAGCTTCCCTAGTAGCTGAGACTACAGGTAGGTGCCACCATGCTCGGCTAACTTTTTTCCCTATAAAGATGTGGTCTCACTATGTTTCCTAGGTTGATCTTGAACTCAAGGAATTCTAGCCTCAAGGAATCCTCTTGCCTCAGCTTCCCAAATTGCTGGGATTACAGACAAGTGCCACTGCACCCAGCTCTGCAGTATAAAATAGTAAATTCCAGGAAAATTTAAAGGAGGCCAGAATTTCCAAACCATTCTGCTGCCATTTATAACAAATAGGCCTCTAATAGTACCTATTTCACTCGTTTGTGTATATTTCTATTGTTTAGTAAATACAACTGTCTCAAGTGTTGCATGCTTTTAGAGTAGAATAGAGATGCCAAGTTGTTCACATTCTCCAACGTTTTGTTTAAGGAGACAAACAGCTTAATCAACACCCCCGTTGATAATTTTAGCACAGTTTAGTTGTAGAAAAGCAGAGATATGCCTTACTGCAAATCACCGCCTCCACATTGCTAATGTGTGAAAATCCAAACTTCCCAAACATACAAATTAAATTAATGTTGGATGTTTGATTTTACGAAGCTTTCATTAGATAGTGGGTTCCTAAAATGCATTCATGTGAAGGCAGCTCCTCACAGTTAATCTGTGCAGTATGAAGCAGGCATCCCTCTCACTCTGCATGAAACATTCCAACTATTCCTAAATCATGAGGTCTAGATTTAATACTTTTTTTTCAACTTTATTCGCTTTATTTATATATTTAACAATTCTAAAATATTTACTTCTTGCTTTGACAAAAAAAATTAAAAATCTAGGAGCACTGACTAACTCTTTAGGAGAAAAGGGTTATATGTACAGCTATGGAGAGTTACGGTTCATCCTTTAACAAAGGAAAATATTAATAAAAAAGTGCTTCATTGATCAAAAAAGGGCTAAGAGCTGCAAACATTTGTTCACACTAGATAAGGAAAAAATTATCTAGGTTTTTACACGTGTAATCAGAGGATACAGCAAGGCCAAAAACCATCTTGAGCCAAGAAAATTTAGTCTTGGAACAAACAAAGTGTACAAGGATTTCCAATGTTACAGCAGCCCCTGGCAGAGCTGCAGAGAAAAGCCAAGAGGTCTTTGCTCAAGTTCTAGCCTGGGGCCAGCTTGAGCAGTGGGTGCTTCTGCTGCCAGGGCTTCCAGTAGAACAGTGAGGGAGTCATGGCTGAAGAGCACAGTCATGTCCACTGTATGGGCAGACATCTCTAGGCATTGGCTCACTGTTCACCGGTATTTCCCCTACACCTGGTGCATGTCTCCAACTAGGCTTCACTGGGTTATTGACAAAGTATTTTTGAACTGGAGAGATCTTAGAAAACCATGCGGAACAACCGCCTCATTCATTATGCATGAAAATGCAAATAACTTGCCCAGGACCATAACACAAGTAAAGGTTAGAGTTGAGACTACAGTTTAGTGCTCTTGGCTTCTAGTCCAAGACTCTTTCTGTACCTGCTAACATAACTCTTCATCTCCCGCCTCCAAAATGGGATGACTCCCTGTGGTCATCCTGCCAGTTAACCTGTCCATCACTAAAGAATGGCCATGATGAAACCCTGGGTACAAAGCTTCTCTAGCCATAGTGTGGGCCCAGCAGCAGGTTCATGTAACAACCCTGGGCTTCTACAGACTCACCTGCTCCCGAGCCCAGCTCCCTCTCTTCGGCAGCCTCACTGCTAACAGGGGTCTCAGCCATCTCTAATTCTTCCTGGTGGAAACCTTAGGACCTAAACCTTCAGCTCCTGCATGCACAGCCATGGTGGGGCATTAATGCTAGCTTGATTTCCTCCAGAAATGAGCAATAGCTCTTCGAGCATTTTCTACAGGCTCCACATGGCTCCAAATCACAGCCCATGGCCACAGGCACCGCCAGCTCCCTCAACAAAATTGGGAATTTTGTGGACCCCACGAGAGGCCTTATTTATTACCTCCCAGAGAAAGCAGACTGGGGCAATAATCGTCAAAGTAATATTTACCCCTTAATAACTGCCTATTTTTATACCAGTGTTAGAGGTTAATAGCAGTGTTATTTACTCCTCTGCCAAAAAGAACTGAAGGATGTGAAATGTAGCAGTCAATAAAGCTGAACAGTCAGATAAATAACATTCATATTATTTTCTGACAAATCCTTCTGCAACCCAGGGATATAAATAACCCTAAGAAAGCAGTTCCTGCATTACAAGTTTACTGATGTGTAAAATGTAATTTAAAAAAGAGCCTCGAACCCTAGAAGCACTGGATTCTGTAACTGTCTACACTAACAGACAGCCCCACGATAGTGCGCACGCACGTGTGTGGAGGCCAGCTGCAAACGCACATTTATTCCCAGACACGATTATTATCGCTAGTCCGTGAGTGTGGTCATTCCTCTCATTTCCTCTTGACTTCAGGGATGTGCACTTCTGCTTTTCCTCCCACCTCTTTGATGGCTCTTTCTTCGTTTTCTTGTCTCATACGCTTAAGAGGACTTCGTCCTAGTCCCAGGCGTTCTGTCCTGGTGCCTTCCTCAGTGGTCCTGCCTGTCTGTGTAGCTGAATCACAGATATGTATTCCCACCTTCTGTCTCCCTGACATCTAACTCCTGTACTGACAGGCTCCCTGACATTCCCACCGGTGTGTGTAAGAGGTACCTCAGGCATGGTCAGGCCTCAATGTGGCTCTGGATCCCACCCCCACCTGCTCCCCACTCCCTCAGCCCCTGTGGTCTTCCCCAAATCATCAAATGGCATTACCTTTCATGCAGCTATTTCATGAAAATGCCTAGCACCTTTTTAATCCTTCTCTCATATTCCCTTGCCCCCACTTCATATTAAAGCCACCAGCAAGTCCTGCAAACCTCCATCCCTATTCTTTCTGTCCTACCCCATGCTCCATCCAAGGTCACCATCTTTCTGGTTGCTTTCCCAGCTGCCACTCCAGCCCCTCACTCATTCCCCTCCCAGTAGAGTGAGCTTTTAAAATATGAATCAAAGGTCTTTCCTTGGCCTACAGCCCTATGTGACCTGACCCTGTTCCTCTCCAGCGACTCTCCCTCTCTCATCGCTCTCCAGCCACAACGGCCACCTCTTAGTTCCTCAAACAGATCAAGCAGGTTGCTTCCACCCAGAATGCTGTGGATCCAGTGTTCCCATGCTGGTTTCCTCCCGTCACTCTGTGAGAGGTCCTTCCGACCACCCAGTCTAAATACACGCTGCTGCCTTCATGTCACCATTGCTATGTTCTTCGTAGCACACATCATTTCTTGAAATTACATTGTCCCTAGGTGGGCTTGCATGTTCATTATTGATCTCTACCAGACTTCAGCCTCCAGAAGAACAGGGCATTGGGGCTGTCATCTTCATCACCGGGCATCCAGTGCCTGAGCAGCTATGAGGCACACGGCAGACACCTGTATTAGTTTATTAGGGCCATCATGCAAAGCACCACAGACTGGGTGGCTTGAATAACAAAAATTTATTTTCGTAAGAATCTGGTAGCTAGAAGTCCAAGATGAAGGTGTCAGCAGTGTTGCTCTTCTGAGCCTCTCTCCTTGGTTGGCAGATGGTTGTCTTCTTCCTGTGTCTTCACATGATCTTCATTTATTTTATTTTTTTAATTTTTAGTTTCTTTTTGAGACAGAGTCTTTCTCTGTCACCCAGGCTGGAGTGCAATGGCACAATCTCAGCTCACTGCAACCTCCGCCTCCTGGGTTCAAGGGATTCTCCTGCCTCAGCCTCCTGAGTAGCTGGAAATTATAAGCACCTGCCACCACACATAGCTAATTTTTTTTGGCATTTTTAGTAGAGACAGTGTTTTGCCGTGTTGGCCACCTGCCTCCCAAAGTACTGGGATTACAGGTTTGAGCTTCCGAGCCCAGCCCACATGGTCTTCTTTATACATCTGTGTCCTAATCACCTCTTCTTATAAGGACATGTAAGTCTCAGTCATAGTGGATTAGGTCTCGCTCTAATGGCCTCATTTTAACTCGATCCCCTTGTTAAAGACCTTGTCTCCAAATACAGGCACATTCTAAGGTACTGAGGGTTAGGGTTTCAACATATGCATTTTGGAGGGAACACAGTTCTGTTCACACCAGCATCTAGTACAGGGTAATAGAGATGATGATGAAAACTACCATTATTGTGACCTTGTTATCTGCTAGACATTGTTTCAAGTACTTCTTCTGTATTATCTTAGTTCATCTTCATTATCAGTTCCATTTTCCAGGTGAGAAAACTGAGGCCCAAAGAAATAAGGTGACCTGCCTGAGGTCACAGACTACGTGTGGTGGAGCCTGTTTGATTCTAGTATCTGTGGTCTTTACCACCATCCTGGCCAGCTCCTTGGTATTTACAAACCTCTGCTGAATGCATGGATGCAGGCGGAGTGACCCGGAATTCAGCACGTGCACAGCAGCTAAGGCAGGCACATAGCCAGTGCTGCACCATTATTTCCATGTGACTAAATCTATCAATCTCTATCTTTATGGCTTCCATTATGGCGCCTTGCTTTGCTTAGAAAGGTCTTCCTTCTCCCACCTTTACAAATTTGGGAATAGGTTTTTCTCCCTCATTTTGAGACATGAATTGTTACTTAAATTGGTCATGAGAGTAACTTTTTTCAGGATGACTTAAACAAGGTTTCTCTTTTGTTCATTCCTGTTTTGGGGGAGTTGGGGGAGACAGGGTCTCGCACTGCTGCCCAGGCTGGAGTACAGTGTGCCATCACAGCTCCCTGCAGCCTCCCTCCTCAGCATGTAAAGTAGCTAGGACTACAGGTGTGTGCCGCAACGCCCAACTAAGTTAAAATTTTTTTTTTTTTTTTTTTAAAGAGATAGGATCTTGCTATGTTACCTGGGCTGGTCTCAAACTCCTGATCTCAAGTGGTCCTCCCATCTCAGCCTCCAAAGTGCTGGGATTATAGGCATTAGCCACCATGCCCGCCTCCAGTGTTTTTCTTAATCCATAAAACTGGAACTTTTGGCCTTGAATATAACAGTGGTGGAGACTTGAAAATGTGTTGTTTCCAAACCTTCACTGGGGCTTCTCCCCACAAAATCTCTCCTCTCATGTCATGTTGAACAGTTGGTATATGATGTGACACATTTTTCTAAGCCAGAAATCTCTACACTTTCTCCTGATGTCAGCTACTTTTGACTTCTTTGAAGTCCTCAGACAAAGCAGGGAGGCGAGTGTGTGTGGTGGGTTGGGGGCAGGGAGGCTATGGCTGTAGACAGATGATGACTGTTCCCCTCTCCACTTGGGATCTGAAAAAGTCATGGCAGACAGTATGGGAGGACAAGCCTTGCAGTGACCAGGGGAAGAGGGGAGTGAAAATGCAAGATGCTACGAGAAAATGATGTGACCAACTGACTTGGAGATGGATCCAGGAAAACTTGGAACTTTATGAGTTGTAAATATCTTGGTCTGTTAAAAAAAAAAAAAAAAAAGCAAATACTGCTGAAATAGTCTTAGTGTAGCACGTCCTGTTCTGGAAACTTCAGGCAATTGCAGTCTGGTATCATGTGGTACATCATCACTGTCTCTTCTGCAAATTTCTGAGAATAAAAAGAATTGGTTGAAAAAACTAACATCTCCATCAGTTTGTAATCAGTGAATACAGTAAGTGCAGGGAACTGATGACTGCTTGCAGAGTACATTATTTTATGTATCTTGTGGGAGAGTTTGAGAGGGTTCTGTTTAAAAAGGCTGCCCTAATAAATGATTTACCAGGGCAGCCAGAGATCAAAGAAATTGCTCAGAAATTGCATCTCAGGGCACCTAAAATTCAAAGTTTATGGAAGCCCTCAGAACCCCAAACCTTTTATGACTATTATATTAGCTAACCACTAAATTTTCAAAGCAGTGTGACTGCCGTGGGTTTTAATAAGAGCTGCATGGCCTAATCCTTCCTCTCTTAATAAACGGAATGACAATGCCGCTGAGAGACAGTTTGAAACTATGGCACATGTCATGGAAGATCTAACATGGAGCGAGGCTCGGGCCAGATTGGGGAAATTTTAAAGTCTGATGAGAAAAAAATGGACCCAAAACAAATCCCACATACTTTGAAACAAAATGATAGGAATTCTGCCTTGGACATGGTGCCTTAGCTGGAGTCTGCTCGTTAGAGAACTGTGGAGAGGCCGAATAGCTGCAGAGATTAGAAACCCAGTTCAGTGCTCTCTGAGCAGGCTGGGCCCTGCCTTACTCCTGATCACCGTTTCACAATGATGAAAGTTCCCCAGCAGCCCCAAGACTTTAGAGAGTTTCCCAAGAACTAGCTGCTGTTCCTCCTCCCAAACAAGCCATGGTCCAGTCTCAAAATGGAGAACCAAAAATAGGTAGAACAGCGGTCCTCAAAGTGTGTTCCAGGGACCCTTTGAGGGTTGGTCCCGGAGACCCTCTCAGGTGGTGTGTAAGGTCAAAATTATTTTTGTAATAATTCCAAGACACTATTTGCCTTTGCCATTCTCATTCTCACATGAGCAGCCACCAACAGGATGAGAGGAGGGTCACCCAACTGAATGCTGCTCAGATTCCAGAATTATGAGCATGGAAAATGGTGGTAGTTTCCAGCCACTGAGTTTGGGGTGCTTTGTTTTGCCGCCATAGATCATTGGAACAGTCATGCCAGGGATGCATGTTGAGGCTGTTTGTATCGGTGACCTTTATTTTTCTGAGACAGAATTTCACTCTTGTTGCCCAGGCTGGACTGCAATCCCATTATCTCGACTCACTGCAACCTCCACCTCCCTGGTTCAGGTGATTCTCCTACCTCAGCCTCCTGAGTAGCTGGAATTATAGGCACCTGCCACCATGCCCAGCTAATTTTTGTATTTTTAATAGAGACGGGGGTTTGCCATGTTGGCCAGGCTGGTCTCGAGCCCCTGACCTCAGGTGATCCACCCGCTTTGACCTCCCAAAGTGCTGGGATTACAAGCGTGAGCCATCGTGCCTGGCCAGTATTGGTGATCTTGATGGGGGAGCACTCTAATTTATTTTAGCCATTTGAGAGCTGAGTCTGGGTGTCACCAAAGGGAACAGATAATAAAGGATCACTCACAGAGATGGAGATCAGAATCACCGACTTCTTGACATATTGATGGCTTGAATCAAAAAGTGAGGGTGTATGTACAGTCGTGGTTTCCTCTCATGCACAGTTACTGGACTTGCTGCTTCCTACAACTGCTGGCCAGGGAAAGGGGATGTGGCGCCACACATAAAGCAAGCTCCATGTTCCTAATATCTGGAAGGTGCAGCATTTTCTGTTCTGTTACCGCCGTCATGTATAAACCAGTCATGTCCTAGTTGTTCAACACTGTCCTAAAAATTGGGGATGGGCCTCGAAGGAGAAAAAGCAGGTCCTTCCTTTCTGGCCTGCTCATGGTGCGCAGAATAATCCCCACTCCTCCCCAAAGATGGCCACGTTTGAGTCCCCAGAACCTGTGGATGTGTTAGACTATGTGGCAAAGAGGAGTTAAGGTTGCAGACAGGATTGTGGTTGTTAATAGCGGACCTTGAAGTGGGAGCGTGTCCTCGATTATCCATGTGCATCCAGTGTAATTGCAAGGGTCCTTAAAAGTGGAAGAGGGAGGCAGAGGAGGAGAGGCAGAGGGAAGGCAGGTAAGAAGGACTCGGCCGGGTGTTGTGGGCGTTGAAGGTGGAGGAAGGGGCTCGGAGTCAGGGAAACTGAGCTACCTCCAGGGGCTGGACGAGGAAAGGAAAGGCATTCTTTCTTTGAGATTCCAGAAGGAACAAATCCTGCCAACACCTTGATTTTGGCCCATGAGACCTATTTTGTACTTCCAACCTCCAGAGCTGTAAGATAATAAATTTGTGTTGTTTAAGCCACCAATTTCCTGGTAATTTATTATGTCAGCCATCAAAAACTAATATATTGCCTGACATCTTAGGCAAGCTACCTTTGTGGGAGGACTGGGCCAAAGAATGGGAAGGTGTGACCCAGGGCCACACGTAATGTCGATGGAATTTTAGTTCCGTTTGCCGTGAAACGTTCAAAGACCTAAACCAGCAGACAGCAAGGAAGATCTGAGATTTTCCCATTTGTGAAGCTGCAGTTGTATAGGCAGGAAGTAGTATCAGCACCAAGAGCCAAGCTGCATACAATTTACCATCTGACATCTCGGCATTGACTTATTTGGCTTTTGTCTGGCTTCCCCTCCCTAGAATATAAGCTGTGTCAAGCTCACTGCTGTGACCTCAATGCTTAAAATAATCCCCAGGCCATAGTAAGTGCTCAAGAATTGCTTATTAACAAATTCACTCATTCAACAAATTTTTGTTAAGACTGTGTTTCAATACTAGAAAGTGAGTTAATTGTCGGCAGAGAGTTTTACCTGTTTTGTTAGCTGCTGCATTTCTATACGTAGAGCAGTACCTGGCGCTCAGTAAACATGTACGGAATAGTTGAATGAATGATTTGAAGAATAACGCACAAAAGCTCTCCTTTTGAGAAGAACAGAGTCTCGGGACTTTAGTTTTTAGGCTTGTCAGTATAGCCGCTTGTGCCAAAATTGAGCTTTGTTTCCTCTCCCAAATTTTCAACAGTTGGCAATGACTCCTCAATTCATTGTGTTGCGGGGGAGGAGAGCTGGAGGCATGAAGAGGGGCTGGAGAAATGCCATGGGGTTCCTAAGTCAATATTTTTCTAGGTAATACGAGGATTTATCTAGACAGAGTATTTGCTGAAACAATTTCTGTTTTTATTATTTTAATATATATTTGCAATTTGACTACATGACATGATCACTGTAAGAAAGTCAAGAAGCAACGGAGTCCCCACCTCCCCGGTTCCGCTCCAGCCCCTCTCAGAGGTAACCACTGTTAACAGTTTGGTCTATGTTCCCTTCTTTTCAAATGTCTTAATAGAGGCCTCATTTTCAGACCTGCCTAAAATAAGTATGGGCTTAGACCTTGATAAGAACCAAAACTGCTGAGAAAACAACTTAAAAACATATGCTAAAAATAATATGAAAGACGACTGTGTAACAGAAATCCCTAGATGGGAAAAATTGTTTTTTAAATTGCTGTGATTTGTACAATAGCTGGTTTTCCCATGCTCTATGTTTTAGTCCCTTTAATTTTTTTTATATCTTAAAATTACCAGGAGTCTTAAATCTATTTGCCTGGGAATGAACAAATAAGTCTTTACTACTATCAATAGCAAAAAAAGAACCTTTCCTGACATTTACAGGGATATTTTAGTGAAAAGTTGAGTAAAGTACTTTGGAAAACTTTGTGTTTTGCAGCAATATAGGGAGATGAGGTTATCAGTCGCTCGCTCTCATCTAAATAATTCTCACCCATGATGACATAAAACCTCTCCAGAAGAAAGATATGTCAGCAAATCGGGGCTAAAGCCCAGGCAATGGTCTGATGGCTGTCCTTGAACTTCTCTCTCAGATTCCCTCCTAACCTTGGGTTGGCCTGACATTTAAAGGCTAAATTTATACTATAATAATAATATTTAATATTTATATATCTTTTTAAATAGATTATGAAGCAATTTTCTCCCTACTTTTTTTATTTGATCCATGAAGTTTTTAAGAGATGTGTGCTATTGCTGTTGTGGTGACCATTACCTTCCATTTCTCAGATGAGGAAACGAGGCTCAGTGAGCATAGATGACTTGCCCAAAACTATAAGGTCAGTTAGTGATGGAATTTCTGCCTTCAGATCTCTTGTCTTTTCCTGGAAGCAATGCTGACCCCCAGATAAGAAGCCACAGTTCATAACCTCCTGTTACTGTTGCCAAAACCTTCACCAACTTACTGGAAAAATAATAATTATAAAAATAATAAAATTAGATAAGGTGTTTTGTTGCACTTTGTTTATGCAGAAAATATAAGGTGTAAACTGCGTCTCTCTAAGGTGGTCTCCTGAGATGGAGAATGGACTTTCTTGAGGGAGAATCCCCAGGATGTGCATGCAGGCATCTCTGACTTTTCTACTGCACTGGCTGCAAGCCCTGGCTAGAGCCCCGGGGAACGGCTTTCACAGGAATCCAGGGCTAGGAACTCCCATTTCATCCAACCGGGCACAGGGGCTCCCTCAGCCCAGTAACCCTCTTCCCCCGGTTTGCTGCCTCATTGTCCACTACCCTTGCAGCGGGCTGAAAACACAGACAGGTGGAGCTGACACTACAGGAGCCTTCCAAGACTTTATAGTTTAACAGCAGGGCTGGAGAGATGGAAAGCCCCAATGTGGGACCTCTAGGCCTTCCTGGAAGGTGTGGCAGGCTTCAAGGGCTCTGACTCAGTAGCTCCATTTGTGAATATGATTGGAAAGAGCATTATGAGAAAGTCCTTCAGCGAATAAATACAAGATGGTGGTGGAGCATGGGGGTGGGGATTGCGTTTGAATCCTGCACAGGATTGCTGCAAGTCTCCTAGCCTCTGTGACTCTGTGTGATCATGGAAGCAAAATGGAGGTAGCATTACCTGCCATCCTGGTATATAAAAACTCAATGAGTCATTAAGTAAAGGCACTTTAAAACCTATAAAATACCAAAAACAAACAAACAAACCCATATCTGTTTGATTTTTGTTGTTGGTTAGTGTTTCAGATGGAAATCTCTGCCCATAAAAGTCTTCCACAGTAACAGACATTGACACAAACACACTGGACTTCCTTCTGTTACCTCATCATCTGTGTGCTCCTTAAAATCAATTGCCAGTGACTTACTCTCTTCCTTCTTTCCCTGTGCTTATGTAATTCCTTTCCTGAATGGCTTATCTTAGTCCCAAGCTTTGTCCTCCTTCCCAAGTAGCCTGGTAGGAAGAGAACATGAGGGAGACCCATTTGGTGATGGGAGATGACTACAGGGTGAAAATGATGCTGACATTTCCCTAAAGTCAGCAGCGCTGCTCAGACTACTACTCAGAGTTAATCAACCTGGACTTCTAATGTTAGGGACTGGGATTTTTGTCTCTTTTATAATAACAATATAGATGACCCAATTTGAAAGTGGGCAATGAGCTTAAATAGATATTAATTTCTTCAAAGCAGATATACAGATGACCAACAAGCAAATGAAAAGATGCTCAGCATCTCTAAGCATTAGGGAAATGCTGCTCAACACCACAGTGGGATGCCACGGCACACGCATAGATGGCTATGTTTTTTCTTTTTTTAAATGGAAAATAGCAAGTGTTAGCTAGGATGTGGAGAAACTGGAATCCTTATATACTGATGGTGGAAATGTAAACAATTCTGTTTCGTAGTTCTCAGAAAGTTAAATATAGAATTACCACATGACCCAGCAATTACACTCCCAGGTATATACTCCAAAAAACTGAAAACAAGTACTCAAATGCATATATATGTTCATAGCAGCAGCATTCACAATAGCAAGGTGGAGACAATTCAAACGTCCACAATTGGATGAATGGATAAACACCCATGGTACATACATACACTAGAATACTACTCAGGAATAAAATGGAATGAGCCACTGTCACAGGCTACAACACGATGAGCCTCAGAAACATGAAGCTAAGTGAAAGAAGTCAGTGAAAGGCCACATATTACATGATTCCATTTATAGGAACTATCCAGAATAAATAAATTCAGAGAGACAGAAAGTAGATGGGTAGTTGCCTGGGGCCTGGGTGGGGAGAGGGGAGTGAGGAGGGACTGCTCAGTGGGTAGTTTCCTTTTGGGTTGATTAAATGTTTTGGAACTAGATAGAGGTGATGGTTGCACAACACTGTGAATGCACCAAATGCCACTGAATGGTCCACTTATAATTAAACTGGTTTTGTGTTATGTGAATTTCACCTCAGCTGAAGAAAAAAAACACAAAAAGCCATGGAACCCCAAAGCAACTGGAGGGTTGTTTGTTTCCAGAAAGACACCCAGCGGTGCAGGGATCTGCTTAAAACAAGAACCTGAGCCAGCTGAGCAACTAGGCCACTAATGAGCTCCCCTCCTCCTCCTCCTCCCAGCCATTCATTAGGTTCCAACCTGCTACTTGTCAGGTAGCATTAGTTGTACTGGTGTCCTGGGGACTGGGGTGCCCTTGCTCTTCCTGATTCCTTATTTATTATGTTAATGAGAGCATAACCAAGGTTCTGAGGCAGAAACTCCGAGATAGATAGTTGGGCTCTATTCAGAGGACAGGTAGTCACCACAGGGTGCGGTGGAGGGACTCCCACCAAGATGTCTGGTTCCAAACCCAACTATGTCACACACTTGCTCTGTAGTCTTGAGCAAGTCAGTTCTAAGGCTGAGTTTTCTCACCTTAAAATGAAACTACACAATATTTTCCTTAATTAATATTAATATCCAGAAGCAAATCGCCTTGGCAGCCCCTCACTTGCAACCTCCCTGGTCTGAGCCCCATCATCTTTTCCTTGACAAATGCAATGGCCTCCGAACTGATCCCCCACATCTGCCTGTGCCCTCTTCCTAGCATAAAATCAGCCCTTCCAGACATAAGTCAGACCACCACATTCCTCCTCAAAGCCCTCCAAAGAGGCTGGGCACGTTGGCTCACGCCTATAATCCCAGCACTTTAGAAGGCTGAGGTGGGCAGATCACTTTAGATCAGGAGTTCGAGACCAGCCTGGCCAACATGGTGAAACTTGTCTCTACTAAAAATACAAAAATTAGCTGGAAGTGATGGTGGACACCTGTAATCCCAGAACTCAGGAGGCTGAGGCAGAGAATCACTAGAACCTGGGTGGCGGAGGTTGCAATTAGCAGAGATTGTGCCATTGTGCTCCAGCCTGGGCAACAGAGCCAGAATCCGTTGAAAAAACAAAAAACAAAAACAAAAACCCTCCAGAGACACTGGCATTCATGGTTGCACACGAGAGCCTGCCTGCTGCTGCTCCAATCACATCTCTTACCACCCATGACCCCTGCTTACTCCACTCGAAGCTGGAGGTCTCCTTTCTGTTTCTGCCTCAGGGCCTTTGCACTTGCTGTTCTTTCAGCCTGAAACGTCATTGCTTCTGCTCTTAGTTCCTCCAAGTCTTGAGCCAAATGTCATCTTACCAGTAAGGTCTTTTCACCTTGGCATTTTTTATCCCTCTTCCTTGCTTAGTTTTTGTTTTATATTACATTGCTATGAACACCACTGCACACTTAACATCAAACATAGTCTTATTTATTATCTGTCTCCCCCTAAAACGTAAGTTGCATGAGATTTTTTTTTTTTTTTTTTGCTATATCCAAAATGCTTAGAATCGTTCCTGGAACATAGTAGGTGGTCTATAAACCTGAATCAAATGAATGAGTTGTTTTGTAGATCAAAGACAATGAATGTGAAAGTACGGTACAAATGTACAATGTTTTGTTATTCATATCAAAATGAAGTTTCCTCAGTACACCAAAGTCCATACCAGTAGAATTGAATTTGTGATATTTGGAAAAAAATAACAAAAATAAAAATTTTCAGTTGGAAAACTGCCATGAGCCGCAAAGGGTATTTTAGGATCTGGCAGAGCCTGTTTGTAGACTCTCATCCCAAATGGTACGGTCTGTCATCTTCCCAGAACTCATCTCACCAACCTTAACAGTACCAGCTTCAGATGAGCAGGTTTCTGACGTGTGTGAGTCAAAGGAGCCTGGGTATATCATAGCTGGTGTGGGAGTGTATGGATCCCACATATCAAATGAGCTTTTTATTTGCCACTGCAAAATTAAATTAGGAATGAAAGCTGTTTGGTTCAATGAAAATAGAAAACTAAACTCAAAGTCAGGGGAAAAAAGGCCAAATCACACAGAGGTCAGGACTGCCAGGAAGGGTCCTTCTGAAAGTCTTATAAATAGAAGGTAATTTCTAAAATGTCAAGGGTTTCTCGGCTCAATTAAAATTATTTGTAGCACAAATGGCTGAGACCAGGGAGTGCTTTAAACCATGGAAATGCAGTAACAAGAATAATAGGCAACTAGGCTGTTCAGGTTGTCTTATTTAAATGTTGAAGAATTTCAATCATGTCAGATGCCAGAAAGGGCCAGTTACAAAGAGACTGAAGCTGTCTTCCTTCAGATTCTTTTCCTCCTGCTTTCACTTAGAAATAGGAAACAGCCAAGAGCCATTTTGCAATCGAAACAACTTCATTTCTCATGTCCATTTGGAAGAAAGAACCATAACTCTACTAATACACGCTTAGGACAGGTTGGGAATGGCTGTGATGCCACAGCCCTGAGCTAGGAGCATATAACTTCTTTCTAAATGTGTTTTGGACTCCGTGGCTGTCAACTACAAAAGGATGAATTTTGCAAATATTATGAACTTATCCATTAGGGAAGCAAAACCAAATATCTGATAGACTCAGCTTTTGTCACAGATGAATAGTTCTTTACATAGCAAGCCCAAGAGTGTTTGGCACAGCCTCGCAATGTCCAGTGAAGTGTCGATTCAAGCCAGAGGTGTGATCGTTTATTGTCAACATAGACTGTCATCGCTTATGGCCATAATTGGGAAAATTGCTGATGACTGATACCAATGGCAATGATGATCACTCTTGCAATAAGCTTAATTAAAATAATGGCATGCTACTGCATGTGACTTAGTCGTGGCACACATAGGATGGTGTGATATAGGCACCACAAAGAAGTCACCAGGCGGCATGGGGTTCATGTTTCAATCCCGACACACCTGAAACACCCCAAAGGTATTGTGTGTGATTCTTGAGGTCCTCACCTCAGCCTTCTCTCCTGAGATCACAGTTCCTCATTCCTCCCACACATGTAATTTCTGGAATAAGTGCAATGACAGAGGTCTGCTGGCTACTGGTTTCAGCTGCAGATCCAGCCCAGGAGATGGTCTGACTGTCTCCTCCTGGTCAGTCTTCCTACAGCGCTGCTTATCAAACTCCGTGGGGACGGTGATTTAACTTGGGTGCTACAAGTAGCTTCAATCTCCCCGCCACTGGCAACCAACCCCATCAAAGGTGAGGGAAACCCTGTGGAGAGAAACACTTCTGACCTCATGGAACACCGCCTCAGAAATCTCACCCTCCACTGGCCTACACCATCCAGTTCATTTTTCTTTCCAGGGTTTTTTGCTGCTGCTTTTTCCTCTGTTCTTCAGCACCTGGGGTGTAGGAGAGAGGGGAGGAGAAAGAATAAAAATCTTTGAGGGATGTTTGAACCACCCAGAAGGCCAGCCTCCAACCCAGCCCTGAGACCATTTCCCATAATTGGTGAGGGCCTTAAAAACACAAACAGCCCTCATCCACGGAGGGAAGATCAAAGGAACATTTACCCACTCACTTAACTCAGAAAAAGTAAAACACCCAGCGCAAATTGTGGGCTTTTAACTATCTTGCGGGACCAAAAACCTAATCAGAGTGCAGAGGACTATAAACCTCTAGGAAGGGAAGCAGACAGTCATTAAAATTTGATTATGAGACCAGCAGCTCTGATAGGGCTTTGTAGGCCCAGAGAAGAAAAACCCCGGACTGACAGGCACTTCCCTGCAGAGGGGTCTGCGCGAGAGCGGAGAGAGCGAGTGAACAAAATCGGCCTGGAACATCTTTCCTTCACACGTGTAAGCATTTGGAGCCACACAGGCCTCTGCAACTTGCTTCCTGTTAAGGCAAAAATTGGCCTCTGCAGTTCGTGGATTTTTTTTTTTTTAATCTATCAGCTTGCCCATGAAACATTCATCGTATGTCCATCGCAGGAAAATGCAAACCTTCACAGAGCTTATCACAGCGACTTCTCTGGCTACTGGAAACTGGGATTTGTTTCATTCATTTATTCACCCAGGCATTCAGCAAATATGTATTGAGTATCTGCTTTGCGCCAAGCTCTGTTCTGGGTGCCGAGGATGTACCAATGTCGAAAACAAAGATCCTTGCCCTGATGGACCTGAGGAAGTGCTTCCTGAAAAAACTGGAATTGGAATCAGAGGAAATAGGGCGAGTTATTAAAAGGAAAGAAGGACAGGATTGGCATTTCTGGAGTGCCACCCTGTGATCAGCACAATGCTGGCAGCTTACAGGTGTTCTGGCTTTAATAGTGGCTTCTGTTGACCCTCATGTGATTGTAAGAAGTTATGCAGTCAAGGTCAAAATTGCTGAGGTTGGAACCTCAGGCTATTTGTCACCCCAACTCTAAAGTGCTCTCTGGAGTCTAAATGACTCCAAGAAGTCACTCTTGGATGAAGGTCTTGCCTGCAGCAAAGGAAAATCTTTTTCAGGGACCCACCCGTAGTCTATGAATTATTCCGTTAATTGTATCACCCTTGGCACTATTCCCATCCTGGGTTGAACAGTCCTCTGCGGTGGGGGCTGTCCTGTGCATTACAGGGTATGTAGCAGCCTCCCTGGTCTCTTCTCACTAGATGCCAGTAGCATCACCCCAGCTGTGACAACCAAAAATGTATGTCTCCAGACTTTGCCCTAGAGGACAAAGTCACCATGTTGAGAACCAGTGACCTAATGTGAACTGAACTAACCTTGAAAATACATGTGTTTAAGAGAAACTCACGGAAACCTCAGCACTGATTCGGCACCGCTCATTCAGCCACTCTTTTTCGAGCCACTCCTGCATGCCAGGGCAGGATGACGAGACTGTAGGCGAGGTCACAGCTGTCTTCCACCCCCTGGCCCATAGTGAGACCCTCCTCTTTGGCTTCCTTGCCACCAGCCTGCCCCCGTCACAGCCTCTCCACCATCCACAGTTTCTATAAAGAGATCTGAACTATCACTCCTCTCTTTAAAGCCCTCAACAGCCTTAGAGGATAAAATCCCAGTGCCCGTTAGGACACCTCAGACGCTTCACAATCTGGCCTCAGTCACTTGTGTGGCTCCCTCCATTGCGGCCTCTGACTGAATGGTCTAGTCCCCTCCACCTTCTCTGTCTGTGCCCCAAATGGGATCATGTTCTCCTGCCCTGACCCGTCTCCACCCCTGCCTTGGCTTCAGTTCCTTGCTTTTTAAAAATTCATTTTTGTGAGTACATAGTCGGTACATGTGTTTATGGTGTACATGAGGTGTTTTGATACAGGCGTGTAGTGTGTAATAATCACATCAGGGTAAATGGGATCTCCATCACCACAAGGATTTATACTTTGTGTTGCAAATAATCCAGTTACACTCTTTTAGTTATTTTTAAGTGTACACTTAAATTTTTATTGACTATAGCCACCCTGTTGTGCTGTCAAATACTAGGCCTTATTCATTCATTCTGTTTTTTGTACCTATTAGCCCTCCCCACCGCCCTCCCCCCACCCATCCCTCCCAGCCTCTGGCAGCCATCCTTTCATTCTCCATCTCCATGGGTTCAACTGATTTGATTTTCAGATCCCACAAATAAGTGAGAACATGTGATGTTTGTCTTTCTGGGCCTGGCTTATTTCACTTAATGTAATGATCTCCATTTCCATCTGTGTTGTTGTGAATGACAGGATCTCATTCTTTTTTATGTCTGAATAGTATGCCATTGTACCTGTACCACATTTTCTTTCTCCATTCACCTGCTGATGTCCACTTAGGTTGCTTCCAAATCTTGGCTATTGTGCAGTCCTCACCTTTAAGCCACAGAGGCTCACTAAGCCTTTAAAGCTCAGATCCAATTCCACCTCTTCTGCTAAGTCTTTCTCAACATTCTTCTGAAGCCTTTCAAAACAAATAGCTTCTGGAGCTACATCCCCAGATCACCTGCTCACACATCTGCTGTGCATTGTGTCTCAGCTGGCCTGTCCTTCCATCAGCAAGTGTGTGCTGAGGACCTACTATGCGCCAGGTACTCTTCTACACCCTTGGAGAGAGAGGCGAACAAATCTGGCACAATATTCCTTTGCCAAGCTTACGCTCTAGATCGGGAGCTAGAAAAGAAAATAAATGACCAGACACAGTGAGAGGGTCATGGTGCCAGGAATTGTACTGTTTTGGAGATAGAAATGAGCTAGACCCAAGCCTGCTTACAAGAAGCTTATGGTCATGGGGACAGGGCGGGAGTGGAACATGAAATGAGGGAGTAGAAGTGGGGGATTATGGGAAGAGGAAGAAAGAGCATATAAATACTGGGCCCCAGTGTGAGGAGTCCCCAAAGTCATGGGGAGGTCAATGAGCAATGGCCAGAAACCAGAGGGAAGGCTGATTTAGAAAGTTCTGGAGAACCTTCTGAGAGGGTCAGGACATTGACAAGGTAGAATGCATTCTAGGAAGGCCCAGTCTGAGAGGGAAGAAAAAGAAACAATTTCTAGAGATGCTTGGATAGAATCCCCATCCAGATTTTCCAGTCCAGAATTTCCCCCTTTGCTTCAAGACCACTTGATGATAGTGGTAAAGACAGAACAGAACTGGAAGCTCTGAGGTCAAATCCTTGACTCATATCCTGTGCCTGAAACTCTGCTACTCCCTGCATTCCTGTGCTTCTCAGATAAGACTTTCTGGTGGAGATGGAGCTAAAGAAACTAAAAAACACTCCCATCCTTATTAGGATAGACTTCATTTGCACATAAGGTCAGACAAATTTCCACAATGCCACCTGCTATGGACTGAACATATTCCTACAAAACTCATGTGTTGAAAGATAATCCCCAATGTGATGGTACTAGATGAGGTGTGGGGAGGTGACTTGGTCATGAAGGTGAACCCCTCAAGAAGGGGATTAGAACCCTTACAAGGGGCTGAAGCAATCAGAGTGTTCCTTTTCCATGCAAGGACATAGCAAGAAGGTCCCACCCATGAGCCGTAAGCAAGTCTTCACCAGACACCCAATCTGCCTGCGGACTTCAAGGTCCGTGGGAACTGTGAGAAATAAATTTCTGTTGTATGTAAGCTACTCGGCATATATAATTTTATTTTACCAGTCAGTTCAAATGGGCTAGATGCCACGCTTGAGGGGACGTCCAAGAACAGATAAAGCTGTGTCCCATGTCTCCTGCAAAGCAAGAGGTATACTAGAACGAATAAAATGAAAAGCCAAAAATCATCCCAAGAAGTTGACATTAAACAATCATTAAGACGCTGTGGCTCTTTACTTGCCCTGTTCTCCATGGTTTGTCTGAATTCTCTCCCACCTTCCCACCCTGCCAAGACCACAGAGATGTGTTGACTTTCATTGCCTTGAAATAGTTAATCTTTGCAACCAAGGTTCCAAATGGGAGGTTTAAACTGGGGATCAGCTCACTCTGCGTGTAGGTCATTTAAGAGCTCAATCTCATCTTTGAAATATAGATTAACCAGGAGAGTATGAGTTCAGCATTTCTCTATAATGTTGTTTCATTGATCCTATGGGCCAACTGGACATGGCTTCAGATGGATACCTAAAAATTAGTTTTAAAACTTTCCCATCTTTTAATATTTTATAACCTGTCAGAAAATCAATTATGGACTCTGCCCCCTTTCAATGCTTGGTTTCATAGGAGCTGATGTTTAACCAAAGCAAGGTTCTTTCCTCTCCTTTACAAAAAGCAATGGACAAGTTCAGAGTAAATGATGACTTCAGGGAAAATCTTGGATTTGTAAAGATTTAGAGATGAATTGAATAGCTTTGACCTGCCAAGTCCACAGGCTGGGTTTCTCTCTCTCCTGAGCAATAGCCAGCGAATGCCTTCCCTAAACACTGGGAAAGCTCAGGGATCCAGAGGTCAGTATTGTGGGAACCCAGCCATAATTTAAACTTGTCAGATATCTTGATATATTTCTTCAAGCCCAGTGAATCACAAAGGGCTTTCTCTAAAACCTGTCCGGGTGCTACATGCACATGGAGTACAATCTTTCAGGTTAAAAAAAATTTTTTTTTTTTTTTTTTTTTTTTTACTTTTTCAGCATAGGAGGATTTAAAGGAAAAATAAAGATTAGAAGACATGCCAGAGAGATTTTTATTTTTTCTTTTTCTGTATTTATAAAATTTCTAATATGAACACATACTTTGTAAGAGATAAAAAGTTTTTAAAAAAAGAACTTAGCTCATCATCACTGATCATTAGAGAAATGCAAATCAAAACCACATTGAGATACCATCTCACACCAGTTAGAATGGCGATCATTCAAAAATCTGGAGACAACAGATGCTGGAGAGGAGGTGGAGAAATAGGAACACTTTTACACTGTTGGTGGGAGTGTAAATTAGTTCAACCATGTTGAAGACAGTGTGGCGATTCCTAAGTTCCAAAGGATTATATATATATATATATATATATATATATATATATCTCCAAAGGATTATAAATCATTCTACTATAAGGACACATGCACACGAATGTTCATTGCTGCACAGTTTACAATAGCAAAGACCTAGAACCAACCCAAATGCCCATCGATGATAAACTGGACAGGCAAAATGTGGCACATATACACCATGGAATATTATGCAGCCATCAAAAACGATGAGTTCGTGTCCTTTGTAGGGACATGGATGAACCTGGAAACCATCATTCTCAGCAAACTGATACAAGATCAGAAAATGAAACACCACATGTTCTCACTCATAGGTGGGTGTTAAACAATGAGAACACATGGACACAGGGAGGGGAGCATCACACACTGGGGTCTGTTGGGGGGACATAGGGGAGGGACAGTGAGGGGTGGGGAGTTGGAGAGAGATAGCATGGGGACAAATGCCAGATATAGGTGAAGGGGAGGAAGGCAGCAAATCACACTGCCATGTGTGTACCTCTGCAACAATCTTGCATGTTCTTCACATGTACCCCAAAACCTAAAATGCAATTAAAAAAAAAAAGGAAAAAGAACTTAGGTAAAGTTACACTAACGTAACGCTAAGAATCCATGTTGAAAGAAAGTGGAATTATTTTTAGGTTAACAATAAAAATTTCAACTGCCATAGCATGAATATTCCAGTCACTTCTGAATGGCCATATTCATCAAAATGAACTGTAGTTTGTCCCATGAAAGTAGGTAGAAGCCAGGCACCGTGGCACATCTCTAGTCCCAGCTACTTAAGAAGCTGAGTCTTCAGGATCCCTTGAACCCAAGAGTTTGAGGCTACAGCGAGCCATGATCGTGCCAGTGCACTTTAGCCTGGGCAACAGAGACCCTATCTCTATTAAAAAAAAAAAAAAAAAAAAAAAGAAAGAAAATAGGGAGAGTAAGCATTCGTATTTAAGAAATAGATGAGGAAGAAAGAGGGTGGGGCGGGGGGAAAGGAAGGAAGACAAGAGGGAAGATAAAGAGCTAAATCCTGGGCCAGGATGAAAGTGGAGAAAAAGAAGAGGAGTTGTAGAATGAAAAAGGAAAGTGAATCGAGTCAGATGTTGTTGAACTGATAAAGTGTTCAGTTCCGTGTGGGGAAATTCCAGCTGGCCTCACATCCATGTTTATTGCAGTAAGCAGCAACAGCAGTATAATACCTCTCACCCCTGGTAGTACCCATGGCACAACTGCACATTATGCTGTAAATGAAAGCAGAACATTTGCTATACTTACTATGCTGACATTTAATAACTAGAGGAGGCCTGGGAGGGAGATACCCATGAGATGCTGCCTTTGGTATGTTGGCCACAGCTCCCAGAATGGGGATGTCAGTTTCTTGCCTCTCTTATGCTTTTGAACAAACTGCAGTCTAGCTACCAGCTGGGCTTCCCAGATCTCTCAGTGGTTAAAGAGCTGGGAAAAGTCTCCGGAAGAAGGTGATATGTTTTGCCTGGGGCACGGGGAAAGGAACACGGCTACTGGTAGCAGGCATAGCGGTGGGGGAAGCCCTACATGAATTACAGTGCACTGGAGTTTACCTAACAAATTAACAATATGTTCAATTTCTGCTTTTTGCCTACCTGCCTGGCTGGTTCTGAGAACTCAAGTTAGTTTTTCCTTACTGTATTTGCCAAATTCGATGAGTCCCTGAAATGCATCACTGGCAAATTAACCCAGTTTGTTTCTTCTACCCAGTGCAAGAAACCAAAACATTTCCTTTTCTTATTGCCATTTTGGTAATGACATTTTACTTTGGATAGTGGGACATGTCTAAAGTTCCTCCTGCTTATTAGTTACAAAGGCGCCATAATGTAGGTCTCAATTTCAAATCCACCTCCTGTAAGCAGTGGGACCTTGGGCAAATTAATTTACCTCTTGCTGCCTTAGTTTCCTAACCTCTAAAATGCGGAGGGCTCCCTCATGTACTTGCTGCAAGGATTGCCCATGTTCATGAATGCAAAGCATTTCAAACAGGGCCCAGTGTGAGTTTAACCCTCTGTGTTCACCATGATCATTTCAGTCATCCACACGTATTTTTGAGTCCCTGTTATGTGCCAGGCACCTTCATGAACACCAGGAATAGAAAAGTGAAGATGTCTTTGGAGCTTATATTCCAGTGGAGCAATAGAGTCACAATAAAATTAACAACAATAACGGCCACTAATATTTATTGGGATTATAATATACGTAGCCTTACTTGTAAAAGTATTATTTTACAGGAGAGGTATCCACAGGCTTAAAGGCGTTTGATAACCTGATCATACAACACAGTTGTTAAGTGGCCCAGCCCAGGGCTGGAATGGGACAACATGGTTCCCAAATTTTCAGTCTTAAATGTGTCTTTCACTTTCGTGGAATTGGGCTATTTTCAACTAACAGCCATGGTTCTAGGAAGCAACACATCCACTTATCCACTTTGTCCTTTTATGTTATGTGTGTGTGTGTGTGTGTGTGTGTGTGTGTGGCTGGCAACATTAAGTCCTACATACCCCTCCAGTACCACTCACCTGGAGAAGCAGATTTGGATGCCAGCTGCTGTTTTTTCTCCCTTCCCAAACAGATACAGCTTGGCCTACAGCTATACTGCCCCATAACAAGGAGACCCTTTTATGTTATTCTTAAAAAATGTTGCCCTGTCTCCCACTTCTTTTTTTCCAGGCACCGAGTTTTTTGGTAGCCATTCACTGAACATGATCACATTTAAGCACCCAGTGTAAAGGACTTTACCCGCTGGTCAGAGGAACAACTCAGCATTTGGAAGAACATTTAACACTGTGCAGCACTGGCCTTCATGCTGGGAGACAAGTGCACATCTCAAGGCCTACCCTGAGCCAATCACTGGAGAATGGTTTAATTGGTTAATCATATAAATTACAATCACTTAATCATTTTAAGCACTATCACCCAATTAGCTCAGAATTATGGGCTCTGAGGTAACAGTTATGCAAATGTTTGTTCCACTGCAGGCTATTAACAGCCATATTTTCTCTATCAAGATGACAGAGACTGATGGGTGGGGAAGGAAAAGGAAAGAGAACATTTGTTTAGTTTAAACTTCTTTCCTGTTGGGTTATAATGAAGCATTCAGCAGGGAGGAGCTCCACGTGCAGTGATTTCTGTATCCTACTCCATGTGAGTCTCCGAGTGGATTGGAGGGAGGCCCTGAATGAAGAACTGCAAGGAATGGCTGAGAAACTGCTGAATCCAGACTGCACAGGAGTTTAGCCTGCCATTGCTGCAAGTGCTGGCTTCATTGACCAACAGGTGTGCTCAGCCATGATACAGATAAATTGGGGACCAGCTGGGCACGGTGGCTCACACTTGTTATCCCAGCACTTTGGGAGGCCGAGGCTGGCGGGTCACTTGAGCCCAAAAATTTAAGACCAGCCTGGGCAATATGGCAAAACCGCATCTCTACAAAAAATTAGTTGGCCATGGTGGCACACACCTGTAGTCCGAGCTACTCAGGAGGTTGAGTTGGGAGGATAGATTGAGCCCCAGGAGGTCTAGGCTGCAGTGAGCCATGATGGTGCCACTGTACTCCAGCCTGGGAAAGACTCTGTCTCAAAAAAAAAAAGAAAAGGAAAGAAACTGAGAACCAAAATGGGGACTTGACTTTTGTGGCTGTCTTTTCTCCACCAAGCAACAGAGAGTGTCCACTAATCATGCAGGATAATTAGATCACATTCAGACAGAGCGCCCCCACACAATAACAACAAAGAAAGCAAAACAGCTCTGGAAAGCAAGGTGAGTCATCATCGGCGCACCAGACTGTGAAGAACACCCGAACGGTTGGCCATGTGGTCGTAGAGGAGTTCTGTGTGCTCAGCAGTCCCTGGTTTAGGGCCTTGCACATGGTAGCTTCCCAATAAGCTCTTGTGAATGAATTAATGATTGTGGCCAAATGTGAACCTAAGAAGCAGAGAAAGAGAGGAGCGCTCCTCTGTTGGATGTGGCCGAGCGAGTGTGTGTAAGACAGTTGGCCCCTGCTGTGCAGTCTTTGCCTGCTCCTGTCTCTGGAAGTGCCTAGTGTAACCAAGCTTTCTGTCAGGTGGTCAATTGAGTAGATTGGCTCATTTGCTAGCCTGCAATTGTAATATTTGCAAGTGATGGTCAGGAACATCAGAACTTCAAAGATAGAATTGATTTTGTCAGGAAAGTGCAGGAAGCAACATGGTTTTGTGGTCCCCAGTCACTTTTGACTACGGCATTGTGGTCTTCAGACTTTGCCTGTCTTGACTAATTAAAGTTAAGGTTGGGCTGGGACCACTCCCAGCCTCCCACCATTTCCCAAACACACACACACACGCAACATATTTGTCACAAAATTTCATGTATTCATTAAATAATTCATACTGGACTTTTCTGTGCCGGAGACCATGCAAGGGACCAGGCAAACTACACAGAACACATAGCACTTGCCATGTGACGGCAAAGTACGATCAAGTGCAGAGAGGAGAGGGAGATTCCTGAAACCTGACATAATCAAGAAGAACTTCCCACAGGAGGTGGGGATTGGTCTAGGGAGAAACTACATAGACAAAGAGATGAAAGTAGGGAACTTCAGGGAGAAAATTGATTAGGCATCAGAATTTATGCCACATATATGTCTATATCAGTAGTGTAATCCACCCCATTAGTGTTGTGATAGGTTTTTTTTTTTTTTAAGGCTTTCTGTTTTCCAAATTATAAGTTTCAATTGCCTTACGGAAGTAAGTGGCCTTGTTTTATCTTGTTTACACATGTCCTGGAGGTGCCTTGCCCACAGGCGGCAGGAAAGTGTTCCTGGTAGCTCCCTGCCTGACCTGAGCCAATGGCGTTTTTCCTTCTCTGGCCTTGCTTTTTCTCCCTTGGACAGGGAAAATGACATTGACATACTGTTGTGAGGGGAAACTGATAGAAAATATGGCAACACACTTCAGAGAGTGAGGTACTGCTAGAAAAAAAAAAGTCTAACCGTAAGAACGCTGAGACACAAAACAATGGGTGGAAATAGAAAATTGGACCAGAATCACATGAAGAGGCTTTAAAGATTTCCCTCCTTCAGCATTCACAACACTCTGTTATTGACTGTAGATTTTTTCTTGCACTTAATTAGTCAAAAGCCAGGTGAACACCCTCTAAAATCCTTTTACAGGTCAGACACTAGCCAGAGTCCATGTTCCTAACGACCGAGCTGTTCAGCTACTCCCATGTTGGATTCCTTCCCTTTTAGTTTTTATGCACAGTCAGCTTGCACTGTGTTTATTTGCCCTTGAAAGTATGAAGTCATTTTGTTTGTCTCTGGGGATTCCTCACACCCCCCACTGCTGCCACTGCCTTTGCCCCAAAATAGGTTTCTAACTTCCTGGGGGACTTGTTTAATGAGGATGCTTTGGCAAGACAACTCCCTTAAGAGATCTTATGACATCAGGGCTGAGTCTGACTCTTGCCCCTATGAGACATGGTCAGCCCACATGCCCAGTGGGTTCCAATTCCTCCCACCTTTCGTGGTTCAGGATGGAGTTGAAATTCACCCTGGGAATTCCCTATACTCTAAGTCTGGCCTGATTTATACAGCATAGAATAGTTTGTGTCTTTGAATTTCCCCAGAAGTAGACCCAGAGACAAGGGTTCAAACGCAAATGATTTCTTTGGGCGGGAAAGGGAGCATCCACTTGGGAGGGGAGAAACAAGGGACACAGCCAGTAAAAGGTGCATGAGTAAGCCAGCTGCCCCAGTGGGCAGCTGGAGCCAAGTCTAGGAAGTGGAGTGGGACATAGCCCATAATTAGACCACCAGAGATGAGCACACTGGGACATTTAGACACAACTCCTGTCAGTCATATTGAGGAGAGGTTGTTAATTTCAAGGAGAGGTACTGGCAGCTGAAGTCATCTGTGTTTTGGGGAGTACCGGGAAATGGTGGGGTCTGAGGGATGTGGATGGGACCAGAACAGTATCTGTTAGAATTTGCATCATAACGTTTATAATTTCTTGCCCAATGGTCCAAGTTCAGGGACCTAGTACTAGACTTATAGCACAATTACAAGCTTATAACATGATTGCAAATTTATGCCAGAAGCCAGGGGATGACCAAAACAGCTCTTCATTTCCCCTTTGGATCATTTATCACAGGAGGCTGGGCCCACCCACCCAGACCCTGGAGGGGAGGCGTGTTTGGTGGTTTCCTTCCTCTTGCTGAAGATTGGTGTCCACTTGGCCATATGTCCTGGTCTCAGCCAATAAAACCTGAGAGAAAGTTGAGGGTGGATGTGCGGGGAGTCTGGAAAACAATGTTCTTGCTCATAAGAGAGATACCTGGATGAGAGCATCCCTTTTTTTTGTTAGACATCTTAGAGGGCTTCTGATGCCTGGAACTTCGGCACTTACCTTGCCATCATGTGGAGCAATCACATCCCGAGGGCAGGATAATAGAAAGATGGAAAACAGGAACCCCCTGGGTCTCTGTGAGCCTCTGAGTTACAACCCTCGAGGCACCTGCCTTTGGACTTCTTGTTCTTTTAGTTCAAGACACTTTTTGTTGAGTTTCTTTCAGTTTAAGACACTTTTATATTCCTTGTGCCTAAAAGCATCCTAAATGATACAATGTCAGGTAACCAGCTGACTGGTGACAAGAACCCCTACTATATGTGAAAGCAAGTGAATGAGACTGCACAGATAGGGGAATGAGTCAGGCTGGAAGCCTGCTTCCAGCTTGTGTGCAGCTGTTTCAGTCAGCTTGGACTGCCACAGCACAATACCACAGATTTAGTAACTTATTTTCTTACAGTTCTGAAGGCTGGAAGTCCACAATCGGTGTGTCAGCAGGGCAGGTTTCTGGTGAGGCCTCTCTTCCTGGATTGCAGAGGGCCACCTTCTCCCTGTGTCCTCACATGGCCTTTCCTCTGTGCCTGTACTCCTGCACAAAGCACTTCTGCGTGACAGTGTGACAGTTGTCTTGAGGAAAAGGACTAATGTGATTGATGAAATTGGGAGTAACAGTAATAGACATAATTTTTTAATATTCTATAATGGGCTGGGCATGGTGGCTCACGCATGTAATCCCAGCACTTTGGGAGGCTGAGGCAGGCGGATCACATGAGATCAGAGTTCAAGAACAGCCTGACCAACATGGAGAAATCCCATCTCTCCTAAAAATAGAAAATTAGCCAGGCGTGGTGGTGCATGCCTGTAATCCCAGCTACCTGGGAAACTGAGGCAGGAGAATTGCTTGAACCCAGGAGGCAAGAGGTTGCAGTGAGCCGAGATCATACCATTGCACTCCAGCCTGGCAACAAAAAAAAAACTTTCTCTAAAAAAAAAAAAAAAAAAGAAAGAAAAAGAGAAAAAAATACTCTATAATGAAATGTTGAAAGTATATTTTCCAGATGACCAATGTATGATGTTTCAAAATCGTGTGTGGATAAGTGATCTCATTAAACTGAAAGAGATACCAATACATTGTAAGGTAACTTGAGGAGTTCATTGATAATGGTTTTAGATTCCACATTGCAACTAACATTTAAGGAAGTGCTACTTGTCAAGTTTTGGTGTAATATCAAAGAAGAATTATCTGGAATTATCTGAAAAGCTAGTAATATTTGTGTAAGGCCAGATTTCTTTTTTTTTTTTTTTTTTGAGACGGAGTTTCCCTCTTGTTACCCAGGCTGGAGTGCAATGGCGCGATCTCGGCTCACCGCAACCTCCGCCTCCTGGGTTCAGGCAATTCTCCTGCCTCAGCCTCCTGAGTAGCTGGGATTACAGGCACGCGCCACCAGGCCCAGCTGATTTTTTTTTGTAGTTTTAGTAGAGACGGGGTTTCACCGTGGTGACCAGGATGGTCTCCATCTCTTGACCTCGTGATCCACCCGCCTCAGCCTCCCAAAGTGCTGGGATTACAGGCTTGAGCCACCGCGCCCAGCCCAGATTTCTTTATATACATCAACCAAAACTACAAAAACATATTGCAATAGATTAAATGTAGAAGATAAGAAAATTGAGCTGATCTCTACTTATTCAGACATCGAAGAGACTGGCAAAAATAAAAATTAATGTTGCCCTTCTCACTAAATTTTTTGTTGTAGAAACATCATTTTTCATAAAAATATATTATTTCTGTTGATGTGAAATAGGTTTATTGTTATTTTTAAATGAATTACTAGATGCATACTTTCTTAAATCTTAAGATATAATATGGTAAATATCTATAAATACAACCTATCCAAACAAAAACTTTTCAGAGTTCATGATAATTTTTAAGCCAGTAAGAGATCCTGAAACTAAAAAGTTTGAGCATTACTGACATAAGTTAATGAAAACCATCTGAATAGGTAGCTCTGACAGGGTTCTTAGTTGCAGACAACAGAGACCCTCTAGCTAGCCAGTTCAAGCAGAAAAGGAATTCATTTAAGGATGCTAGTTAGCTCCCCCAAAGATAGATGTCTCCTCCAGCATCTTTGTGGAAAAATGGACTGTATCCTTTTTACAGAGGTCTCCTCCACATCAGACCCTCATGAGGGAACCTCCCACAGTGGAGGGACACAGGCTCAGAGTTCCTAGAAAAGCAAGAAACTGACAAAGTAAGTTGTGACAGCTTCTTAGCCATCAGGGGAGGTAGGGCTCAATGTGTGAAATTCCCCAAACATGGGAAGGCTGTGCAAAAGACTGCTGGGCAGCTGCAAATGTCCACTATAGTAACTATTAATAGTCTTATTTTCTTCAGGTCAAAACCAAGGTTGAGGTGAGGGCTGTAAGGGAAGGGAGGTGCCATCGTTGAAACTCAGTTACTGATGCTGGATCCGCCTCTGAATCAATGCACGGAGCCCAGAAATTCCTTAAGCTCCAAGACAGCGTCACTGAAGTTTGTCCCATAGGGGTCTCAGATTCCAATGCTCAGGGAGAAGGACAGTGTGTTTTTTTAATGTTTTTTATATTCCTTATGATAACAAAAGTGAACATGCAATCCTGATAAATAATCCTCATTACCCCATCATGCAGTGATAAACACTCACAACATTTTGATGTATTTCTCTCCAGATATTTTACATTTGTTATTTTAAACAAAAATGAGTTCATGCTGTACATGTTATTTTTAACCTTTGAGGCTTTTATATCAGGATGATCTTTGCATGTTATTAAATATTAATATTTAATATCCTTAATTTAGTGACTATATAGTATTCTACTGAATGGAGGAAGATAGTTTATTAAATGATAATGCATTGCTCTAGAAATATATCCTATAATACTTCTATTTCAGTGGCTCTCCACTTCTTTCTTTCTTTCTTTTTTTTGAGACAGTCTTGCTTTGTCACCCAGGCTGGAGTGCAGTGGCACAATCTCCACTCACTGCAACCTCAGCTTCCTGGGTTTAAGTGATTCATTTCTCCTGCATCAGCCTCCCAAGTAGCTGGTATTACAGGTGCTTACCACCACACCCAGCTAAGTTTTGTATTTTTAGTAGAAATAAGGTTTTACCATATTGGCCAGTCCCGAACTTCTGACCTCTGGTGACCCACCCACCTCAGCCTCCCATAGTGCTGGGATTACAGACATGAGCCACTGCGCCCAGCTGGCTCTCCACTTCGAAGACTAAAGACATCACAGTCAATTTTTACTGCCTCCCTATTTTATAAAGCTAATCCTTTCCTTGTATCCACAGTGCCTATCATATAGTAGACAATCCAAAAATATTTGGTAAGTGGTGAAAAGAGTGACATATATTCAACATGAAAAATAAGAGTGCATCAACTCAAGCCTCATGTTTCAGCATTCGGAAGTTAATTGGAAAAAAGGAAAGGGCTTTTGGAAGTAAATTCTTCCTGTCTTGTGATTGTCAGGCACCCAACTGTTACAGAAGGGAAACCCTGAAGAGATAGCGCAGCTGAGAGTGGTCTACATTCTGCAGGATACATAGCTGGCGCAGGCAGTGAGTCTTTTTTTTTTTTTTTTGAGTCGGAATTTCGCTCTTGTTGCCCAGGCTGGAGTACAATGGCGCAATCTCGGCTCACCGCAACCTCCGCCTCCTGGGTTCAGGCAATTCTCCTGCCTCAGCCTCCTGAGTAGCTGGGATTACAGGCACGCGCCACCATGCCCAGCTAATTTTTTGTATTTTTAGTAGAGACGGGGTTTCACCATTTTGACCAGGATGGTCTCGATCTCTTGACCTCGTGATCCACCCGCCTCGGCCTCCCAAAGGGCAGTGAGTCTTAAAGCGTAAAGCTGAGAAGCATTAAAAGCATGAAAGAGCCATTATAAACTCCTGATTTAGACTTTTAATACAAGTGAGATGTGGCATTGCTGCCAATGAGGATGATTGAAAATCATTACTCTGTCTGTTCTTTTTTTTTTTTTTTTTTTGGAGACAGAGTCTCACTGTTGCCAGGCTGGGGTGCAGTGGCGCAATCTTGGCTCACTGCAACCTCTGCCTCTTGGGTTCAAACAATTCTCCTGCCTCAGCCTCCCGAGTAGCTGGGACTATAGGCGCATGCCACCACGCTCACCTAATTTTTGTATTTTAGTAGAGTCAGGGTTTCACCATGGTGGACAGGCTGGTCTTGATCTCATCACCTCATGATCGGCCCGCCTTGGCCTCCCAAAGTGCTGGGATTACAGGCATCAGCCACCATACCCGGCCCTGTTCATTCTTATAGGTACAGGGAGAGAGAGAGAGAGAGAGATAGAGAGAGAGAGAAACAACTGAAGAACAGATGAACAGAAAAATAATAGGGATATCTTAATTTTTAGTCAAAAGCAGTTAAATTTCCAGCAACCAATAACCAAAAGATCCTATTCACCTTTGGTTCGAAGAGCAGTTCTTAGGTTAGTTTATTGCATACCCAGGCAGATAAGCTCCGTGAGGACAGGCACTGCGGTGCCTTGATTGTCACTGTACCCCTAGTCCCTACAACAATTCTAAGCATGCCCACAAAAATTAAAAATGAAAACAATTTTTTAAAAAGAAAAAACAAACACACAAAAATAATGGGCACATCACAGGTACTCAGTAAACACCAGCCGAAGGAATGAAGGAAAGAGACTTCTTGCCTTTCCTGTATACTCCAGCCACTCTACATTCTTCCATAGCGCCAGACTTTCATAGATGTGTGCCTTTGCATGTAAACCACTTATTTTAATACAACAAATAACAGCCGAGCTCCCATTAACTGTTCTGGGCACAGGAGATACATGGACAAATGGACACAGAACCTGCCCTTGAGGAACTCTTGACTGATGAGTATATTTGCTGGTGCTCCTGAGACTTTCATGTGCTTAGCAGTGCCCCAGGGGATCTTGTTAAAATGTGCATTCTGCTTCAGTAGGTCTGGGGCAGGGCTTGAGACCCTGCGTTGTTTTTTTTTTTTTTTTTTTTGAGACGGGGGGATCGCTCTTGTTGCCCAGGCTGGAGTGTGGTGGCGCAATCTCAGTTCACTGCAATGTCCACCTCCTGGGTTCAAGCTGTTTTCCTGCCTCAGCCTCCTGAGTAGCTGGGACTACAGGCGTGCACCACCACGCCCAGCTAATTTTGTATTTTTAGTAGAGACAGGGTTTTACCAAATTGGCCAGGACGGTTTCGATCTCTTGACCTTGTGATCCGCCCACCTTGGCCTCCCAACGTGCTGGGATTACAGGTGTGAGCCACCGTGCCTGGCTGAGACCCTGCATTTTGAAGAAGCTTCCAGATGAGGCCGAGGTGCTAGGAGACACACTGAGGACAAAGTATTCCAGCGCTTCTGATTGTAGTATGACAACCAGGAAGATGCTCTCTCAACGGGTAGCCTGATTCCTTACCACATATAGACTTAGCTCTCATCTTATTAAGCCAAAGGTTGTTTGGGGTCCAGAATGTGTATACCTCCCAGGCACAGGTGGCCTGAGGGCAGGCAGGATGACTTTACAGTTCTGCCAAGGTGTGAAAGAGACATGGTGGATGCGGCCCAGGTGCTGACAGCAGGTGAAGAGCTCGTATCTTGCATCAGTCATGGAATCAGGTTCTTTCTCTTCACCACTGGAGACAGTTGAGCACATTCTCATTGTCACATCTCCCGTTGAAATATTTCATAAATCTGCAGGGTAATCATTTAAAATTTAAGTTCTTTCTCTCTAAAAAGTGTTCGGAGAGGATATGAGACTTAACAAAATGCAAAGGCTTTTTTTCCCACCTCATAAATTGCTTCCTCAGCAACTAATAACTTTCAAATGATCTGTCACACTTTGCATAATTAAATCACAGTCTCAGTGGCAGCAGATCACTGCAGGGACAGTAAGAAAACACTAAGAGAAGATAGAAGAATATGAAGGAGAAACTTTCTTGGTTAGTAGTTTTTTCTTACATCAGGCTAAATACTCCACACCAGTCAATGGAGGAGGAATTTTTTTTTTTTTTTTTTTTTTTTTTTGAGGCAGGGTCTTGCTCTGTTACTCAGGCTGGAGGGCAGTGGTGTGATCATGGCTCACTGCAGCCTCCACCTGCCTTATACAAGCGATTCTCCCACCGAGTAGTTTGGACTATAGGTACACGCCACCACGCCCAGCTAATTTTTGTATTTTTTGTAGATACAAGGTTTCACCATGTTACCCACGCTGGGCTCAAACTCCTGGGCTCAAGCAACTACCCTCCTTGGCTTCCCAAAGTGCTGGGATTGCAGGCGTGAGCCACCATGCCTGGCCTAAACTCTCCATTTAGATCCACCAACAGAATGTTTATAGGGCACCAACTAGGGTGGTTCCTGCCCACAAAGAGCTTATAGTCTGATGACACCAAAAAGTCTAACAACAAAACAGAGCTCCTCAGCACTGTACCCTTAAAGACGAAACAGAGGTAGTCCTCAAAAAAGGAAAAAACAGAACAAAAAACAGAGCTCCTCAGTGTTTCAGGAGAACTATCCAGATAATGATATAATTGCAGGTCAGTTATAAAAAGGATCATTTTATGGAGTCATGTGGATTCAAACATCTTATGTCCTCTTTCTTGACCCTTCAGCCACCCAACAGCACAGGCCTTCAGCCCTTAGACCTGCCCTCCCTCCAAGACTTTGAATTCAGAGGCAGTTCCCACCATATCCTTGTTACTCCTTGCTTTTCCTGTACCCCCACTCTCTAAGCATCACCAGGACTTTCTATCTTTGAGACAGGTATAGTGATTCAGAAGACAAAGGAACACAGACACTAGAGCCTGACTGGTTTTGGTGACCTTGGGCAAGTCACCTAATGACTCAGTTTTCTCATCAGAAGAATGGGGATCATCATAGTGTTAGTTCATAAGGTTGTGGGGGTGATGCATGGAAGCACTGTGTGGGGCTTTGCTGTCCTCACCCGCACCCCCCTTATTCTCAGTCATCTCTACCGTGCGACTTCCCTTACCTCCTGACTGATGATGGTCAGTTGATGCCTGTCTTCACAGTGTACAGCCCTGGAGACCCAGAAGGTGGTTTTCCCCATTCCCACGGCTAGGATGCCAAGTGTTATTAGGGGAAGATGAAACCTTCTTGGCATGTTGGTCAGACTCACTATGATCCCGTTCTTTGGAACTGTCCCCAGTACACAGGCTGCAGCCCTGGTGAGCCCTTGTGCCCTGGCTGTTGCTGATTGTCTAGGAGTGAACACCTCGCCTAGGCTGGGCCCACCATTCTCTCTCCCAGGAACTGGACATCTGGAATGCAGGCCTTGACCCAATCCTGATCAATGGCCGAACCTGGGAGTAAGAATCTCTGACCTTTTGATGCCAAGTCCCCAAGCACTGCCCTACTTCCCTCACTTCTCCTGGCTTTTGCTGAGACACCCCCATGTCTTTCCAATAAATTCCTCTTTCCTCATATGCTTTCACAAACCAAAGGAACCTCAGCGGAGGCTGCCGAGAAATAATGACAATGAAGTCTTTCACAGAGACACACTCTGATCTCAGAGGGCCTGTCTGTCATGACAGCCAGGCACTTACTGATCATCTCTTTTTGACTCCCTGGGACTTTCCCCACAGCAGCAGTGGTTTAAAATTTTCTCCACTCAGGTTTCACCTCACCCCCTTTCACCTCTTCCTCTACTCTTTAGGGCAGTGTTCTCAAACTTGCTCAACATTGGAATTACCCCCAGGGTGCCTGCAAAATCCTGGTGCCTGGTCTCAGTGGGTCCTGAGGGGGTAGGGATGGCCTGGGTTATTCCCATGTGCACCCTGTATGGAGTCCTCTCCCAGTCAGACCAAGACTGTTCTACACAAACCCCTTCAGCCTTCCCCTCTCCCTCCAGCAGTTTTTACTTCCTAAACCCTTTTTTCCTTCCACCCATGTTTAGAGGATGGCGTGCACCTGCACTTTGCCAAGACAAGGCCTAAACTGATGAAGGTGGCCAATTCTAACCCTGTCTTCAGTCCCCACCACCACAAGCGCACATTCCCCAGGAATCACTGGCCTCTCCTTCTGTTTCTTTCCTCAGGCTCCTCAAAGGAGCAGTCTGCAGCCTAAAGGTTCTATTATGTGCTAAACTAAGTTGGAAAGCACTAAAGAATATATTTATTCTCCTGGGCATCACATGATTTAATCATGGCAATTAAGAGTTTTAAACTAACAGAAAATGTGCAAGAATAAGAATAGGAAACATATAATACAGCACATGCTACCTGTCAGGCACTGTCCTATGCACTTTTCATATGTATCTTACCTAATCCTCCAAGCACCCTATGAGACAGGAGCTGTTATCGCCACCTTACAGGTAAAGAAAGTGAGTCATAGCAAGGCTAACGAGCTTGCCCAGGGACATATAGCTGAAATATGATGGAGCTGGGATGCAGGAAGATTGTAATAAACTTTCAGAAATAGGGCATTGTATTTTATTTAAGAAACATATAATGTTTTGTTTTCAACTTAGTTTTTTACATATGGTTAACTCTGAGTTTGATTTTTTAAATGGCCGTATGACCAAGATTTTAAAATTAAAACAAATTAAACAGCTGCTGTACCTTAGGCCACAATCACTTATTTCTGCGGTAATAGCCCTTTTCTTTAAAAAAAAAAATGAGAGAAAATAAAGGATGGTAATTGACAGCATTTTATAGTCAGTGTGGAGGCCAAAAATTATCTAACCTTGTCGTGTTGTATGCTAATATTGATTAAATTTAATGCTGAGATTTTTCAGCAAGTGAAAGAAAATTCAATCTATTTGTTTCAACTTAAGAAAGACCATTTATGGAATTCCTGCTGTTTATAATTGACCACTGTTAGAGCAGGTACTGTGTAACGCAGCTGCCCTCTGTGATTATTTTCTGCTTTCCTTAATAAATTACAAGTTACAGTAGCACTTACTAGGAGCACTGTTTGCCGCCCCAGTCTCATGGGCAGACGGCAGAATCACCAAATGAGCACCCGCAAGGCTGAGATGAGGCCACCATGTGCCCACAGTCATAACCAGTTCACCCAAGTGACAAACAAGCCAAAGCTACCACCTTGGCTACAAAAAGAAATTGACTGCTGCTCAATTAAGCAGAAATGAGACTGTCACTCACAGGGGTGGAGACTGAGAATTGCCTTATCTAGTGCTCAATAGCAATTTGGGTTTTTGGAAGTTATTTTACCGTTGTAATTACAAAGGGAAATGAAGTCTGCTTCTGCAGTGTTACCAGGTGCTTTTCCTTCCATTATAACCTTGATGGATAGCCCCCGGAGCAAACACACTGGCTGCTCTGCTCACTGGTTTTATTATGCAAGTACAGGATTAAAGTAAATGCCATTCATTTGAGGCAACATTTTAAGACCTGGGAATGTCTGTCCCCATGTAAACCTTTTGGTGAATGAAATAACTCTCTCTCTGCTAGGCCAACAACAATGTTTTATGCTAAGAAAATGACATTCTAATCTAGACATTTTATATAAAAATTAGATTTCATGAAATAGCATAAACGTGTTGCCGTTAGCTCTCCTCTGCCATGGAATCACTGGAGACAAATGTGATCATGTGACAAGGTCCAGGTCCTGAGCTGGTCCAAGAGAGTAAAACTTCTCTCAGGGTCCTCTTCTAACTTTCTATGTCAGACCCCAGGGCACACCCCTTCACTTTTCTGTGCTCCACTTTTCCCTTCTGTTAAATGGGTTTTCTAAATTGAATAACTTGTAGGGAGGGCTACTGAGAGAGATGCTGGGGAAGCAGAGCACAGCAGAGTCACTGACTCCTAGAAGGTCGAGGGCGGGGTGGGGGGGCGGGACTCAAGCAGCCATCCTGTCCAGTCTCCTCTTTGACAGTGGAGGGAACTGAGGCTGGAAGGAGGAGTGACTGCCCAAAGCCACACAGACAGTTTAGGGCCAGAGAAGGAAGCAGATCTATGAGTCAGGCCAAGAGTGTCTCAGGAAAAATTTGATGCTGAGTGGAACCCAATGCAAAAGTCACAACTTCCACCTTTAATCTGACACACAGGGGGTTGCACGGCAATCACAGCCTCGATCTCAGCAAGAACGCTAGCTGATGGCCGAATGATCAGGGTATTCCCTCTTGAAATGGGCATCATTGCTGTGCCAGTGTTAAAGAGGTAACCAGTGATATGACGTTTATTAAGCACGTGCCATCTGTCAAGTGCTGCCCTGATCAGTAAGCTTGCAGATGGGATTCCCATCTCCCCCAAACAAATGAGGAGAGTGAGATCCTTCCATTCCCTTCTGGCTAAACAGTTTCCTCTAAAGCTCAGACTCAACAATGGAACTAACCAATGAATCTATGTCTTCCAAGTATTTCAGAAACTCTACACCTCTGGTGGCCTGAGAGGGAAACCACTTGCAAGGGTTGGGTTGGTGAGCTAAGAGCTAACCTTCTGACCCTGGCAATAAACAAATAGTAAAGTTGTCTTTTGCTAGTCAGTACTAAACTCCCTCTCACTGCTCTAAAAACCATTTGGAATTGGTCCAACTTGTATATTTGTTGGATGTTTAAGAAATAGATTAAGAGGTCAACAAAGAAAACAAGACATCTCCAGATGGTTGTCTAAACGGACAATGGTAAGAAGAAAGGAGTGGAGGGGATGGGGAGTTCATTGTGGTGGAACAAAAAGGGGCTAATCAAGACCACAGAAGCAGAGAGAAGCCCTGAGTCACCAGTGGAGGGAGCCTGTGATTTTTAGGATTTGTTACATCGAGAGTCATCAAAAACTCAAGTCAACAAGATTAAACTATATTGTGCAGTGCTTCTTGAACTTTAAAGTGCACACTCATTAGTGAGGGATCTTGTTAAAATGCAGATTCTGACTGACAGAATCTAGGATGGGATCTGAGATTCTGAGATTTCCGCCAAGCTCCCAGGTAATGCTGATGCTACTGGTCCTCAGACAATACTTACTGGAGTATTTAAAAGTCCATGTGACTGTTACGACAGCTGTAGGGGAGGCTCCAGGATACTCAGTCCAGAGGCTCAGTCTCATCCTCCAGGACCCAGTTTCTTTCCACTGCTCTGCACTGTTGGCTACAGCTTTGGCTACAGCCAAACGATTCTTCGTCTAGTGTTCATGTAACAGCTTCCAGCTGTAATCTGAGCTACTGGCCTCTTCATTCTCATCCAGTGAGAGAATGCCACACAGAGCTCTGGGAATTCACCCTAACTGGACCAGCTTAGGGCACATGCCTACCCATGAGCCAGTCGCTGTCAGAGGAATGGGCTATGCGAAGTTTACTTGTGCTCTTCAGACCCCATTCCTTGAGTTGGGCAAGGAAAGAGGTTCCCCTCAAGCACAAGTGCTACGTGGGCAAGAGGTGGCTGCCAGATGAAAAAATTGAGTGCTCTAGGAAGTAGTATGGAAGAATGAACACTGGGTATGTTAATGACCCTTTGGTTATGGTGGTTGGTAAAAAATATGAGCATTAGTGACATTCTTTGCCAGTCTTGGGTCTTTGGATGCCCCAGAGCTTTCACTTTGTGTCTGCAAAATCACATTGAGGACTTCATACCCACAAAGGTGGCTGCCAGTGTCACCCACCTACACCCACCCAGACATACACACTTGTAAGCCCCTCGTTAAAGTGGATGAGACAGGGCTAAAGTCATCTGTGTTTCCTGAATGAAGTTACCAGCTTCCTTCTACACTGTGGACACCCTTCCATGCCCCTACCATTTCCACTGTCCTGCTACAAGATTCAAATGTGTCCTTGGAACCCCAGGAAAATGTACTTACCCTGTGTTCTCTTTTCCGGGGTGACTACTAATTGATCTGATAACCTCATTGATATCATGTCCTGCTTGATATCATGTGCCCAATGGTAAAATGTGTTACTTCTCCCAAAGGGACCATGCTTAGGTTTTTAACTGGTGTCCTCTGCAGCTTCAGTCTCTTGAATCAAAGGATTGACCCCAATAATGCAAATTTCGGCATCATGAGAGACTCCGGATGGGAAGACGTTTGAGGGCAAAGGAGCTTTCGGAGCCCCTGAGACCACAGCATGTTGGTAGCCATGTGTCCTCACCCAGAGAGAAGGCTGGTCCAAGACTGAAAGAAAACACACTTCCAGTTTAAAGGCTATTTTTCACAGGGACGCATTCTCTAATAGAAACACACACGCACCATGACATTAAAAAGCATGTTAGCTGGGTGTGGTGGCTCATGCCTATAATCTCAGCACTTTGGGAGGCTGAGGTGGGTGGATCGCCTGAGGTCAGGAGTTCCAGACCAGCCTGGTCAACATGATGAAACCCCATCTCTACTAAAAATACAAAAAATTAGCTGACTATGGTGGGGTACCTGTAATCCTAGCTACTTGAGAGGCTGAGGCAGGGAGAATCGCTTGAACCCTGGAGGCGGAGGTTGCAGTGAGCCAAGACCGCACCACTGCATTGCAGTCTGGGCAACAGAGCGAGACTCTGTCTCAAAAAAAAAAAAAACAGCATGTTGCTCACCCCTCTATTTATTACTATCTGTTGTTTTCAGCGGAAAAAACTGCATCTACTTTTGCAGCAACCCCATAGGATTTATTTTGTTCCATCTTGCTGATATTTTTGTTTCTAGTCACCATATTGCAAGTTCCTTGCAGGTAGAACCTTCCTGATATCAAGCATGTCACAGTGCAATACTAAATAAATGTATAATTAAGAGGAACCGATGTGATCAGGGCAGTCACAAGCCCCTACCAAGATTCCTGCAAAAAGTCTTAATAGGGATACCCTGCAGCCCTACAATTACCCTACTCTAATAATAATTCCCCAACAATTCACTTAAATTGTTTTTGAAACCGAAAGATAGCTTTAGAAAGAGTGACCATGTCCAGCCATCAGAAAATATTAATATACTCTAAAAAGGAAGAATAATAAGAAAATCATGGATTGAGTACTTGGTATACTACATGGCTATCAAATAATCTATGTTTAGATTTAATTAGTTTTCAAACCATGAGTCTATTATTCTTAATCATAAATATTCATATTATTAATCTAAACATGAGTTTAATTAGTTGTCTCCAAATTTATAACATCCTTCTCAACAAAGGAAGGAAAGGAGAGAACAGGGAGGGAAGGAGGGAGGAAAGGTGGAAGAAATTGCTGGGCAGGGTGAACACTTTGGTTACTGAGCAATGGGGCTGAGTATTATTTTCTATTTCTGATAGAACCTCATAAGGTAAGGTCAACATTAAAAATTAAAAGAGTCTTTTGAGGATGATACCATTTTGTCTGTACATTCTATCAGATCTTCATTTGGGAAGCAGCCAAGGTAGCCAGCTGCGTTAGGGCTGGGACCCTGCCAGGTCTCCCTGTAGAGGCCGGGAGCACGGAGACTGAGGGTCTCCTGTGTAGTCACCACATCAGCTTTGACATGGGATCCAGAAGGACCCTGTGCCAAGCAGGAGTTAGAATGATCTTTGTACCCCAAGTCATCTTGCACTTTTCATTGTCCCCCTAAGCTGGTGAGAAAACTATTTAGATTTCCATGTTTAAATGTGCTAAGCTTTGCTTCACACTGGTTTAAATGATTGCATATTAGACCAATAAAAGAGTTTCAGGTGTAAGCTGAGATCCAAACACATTCCCAGAATCTGCTTCCACGGTAAGCTGTCAAAGCTGCTATTTTGTTCAGAAAACTACTGGAGGTAATTTTCAGTTCTTAGATCTGGCTGAGGATGTATTATAAAAGGTTAAGAGTGGAAGGAGGAGATAGTTTTTGTTTTCTATCCTCAAAATGGACAGTATTCTATTGAAAAGACACAGGAGCTCCTGTGATTCTCAAAGTTCCAGTAACTCTTTCAGCTTCTGCCCTGGAGAACAGAAGGGAGGCCTGGGGCAGTGGGACATAGGGAAGTTTCCTTTCTCACTCCAAGAAGTGCACAGTCAGCTGCACCTGCCAGGAAGCTGTGAGGATGGGGACTTTATCTTCGGCGAGTTCTTATACTTTTCTAGCTGTGGATACAACCGTACACAAGAGGAAAGAGTCCGGTGTAACTCCCTATGAAAGAAAAAATATTTAAACGTAAGAACTAAGATGGATACCGAGTTGTTCCTAGATACATATTTTAAACTCTTGCTTTCATAAAACCAGATTCTAAAATGACATTTAATAAGGGAAGAGAGCTGCCTTGGAGGACCAGAGGCTTGGGCTTTGGTGCCATTTCTGCTATTTACTACTGTGTGCCTTTAGAAAAGCCACTTACCCCAGTAGAGTGACCAACTCATCCTGATTTTTGTGCCGAAAGTCTCAAGTGCCTGGAAACCCCTCAGTCCCAGGCAATTCAAGGTGGGCCTGGCTGGGTCTCCCTTTACTCACTGATAAAATACGCAAGTTGGATTAGATTGTTTATTGTTTTTCTTCTTCTTTTTTTTTTTTTTTTTGAGATGAAGTCTTGCTCTGTCACCCAGGCTGGACTATAATGACGCGATCTCGGCTCACTATAGCCTCTTCCTCCTAGGCTCAAGCAATTCTCCTGCCTCAGCCTCCCGAGTAGCTGGGATTACAGGTGCCTGCCTCTACCGCCCAGCTAATTTTTGTATTTTTAGTATAGTCGGGGTTTCACCACGTTGGCCAGGCTGGCCTCAAGCTCCTGACCTCAAATGATCCGCCTGCTTCCCAAAGTGCTGGGATTACAGGCGTGAGTCACGGTGCCCGGCCAGATTAGATTGTTTCTTAAGTCCCTGTTAGCTGCAGGAAAAAAAACTGATTACTTTAAATTGTTCTGTTATTTTGTTTATTTACATATAATGGGCTATTTTTATTAAAGGATTTGAGGCAGCGTATAAAGAATGAGCAGTATAAAATAGAAAATAGAGAGAGAGAGATTTAAAAAACAGTGCCAGTAAAAACATTTGGAATAGAAGAACAAGGCCAAGATTCAAGCTGAAGCAGAGAGATGCTGGACATGAGATCCAATAACTATTACAATTGAGTGGCAAATCTGACTCTTGAGCTTCCTGGCAGTCAAAGCAAAAAAAGAAAACTTAATCTATAATATATTCATTGTCCATGAGCAAAAGTATTAATTTCTCAGGGGAATAAAAGATTTTCCTGGGATTTGGTCTGAAATAAATTTTACACATGCATCTTTACATGGGGACATTGAATTGGTTCAGAAACACTGACTTAGCATTCTAACAGTAAATGCAGTAATGACCTCACATGGCTGTTTATTGAGAGTCCTTCAGTGTAAACAGAGGGGATTACACCAGAACAAACTCAGTGGAAATAATCCTAGAGTCTGCCAAAATAATATCGTACAAGATGATATTTTTGGCTTGATAAAGAGAAAATCTACATAACTTAGAACACTTGGTATGCTGCGTGGCCAGCAAATGATCCTCTGAGGATTAGGATCTTTCAGCCAGGCTTTTCCTTGAGATTATAAAAGGGTTACAAAGCAGGGAAGAAAGGGTAAAACTACCTCAGAAAGAACCACATGAAGAGTTCATTGGCAGTGCCTTGCTGGAGGTCACTTCTGGATCTCTTTCCTCATACCCGGCCCTCCCACACCAATCTCCATGTGGCAGGTCCTCTTTCTTCTCCCAGATGGAGTCCCTTCCTCTTTGCAACAGATCAAATACAATGTCAGTCAATAAGGTGTAGATACCTCTTTGTATATCCAAAACTATGTATCATGAAACCTCCAATTTAGAATTTGATTTGCGTTTTGTCGTTAACCAATGTCTGTTGAAGTGTTTCATGCTAATTAGGAGCTCAGACTTCTAAAAGGGAATTCAAATGTCCACCTTGAACTACAGAAGGAACTGAGCAGTGCTCCAGAGTCCAGGTCAAAGCCTTTGAAAATGAAAACATTTTCCCTCAAGTGCTATGGCACCCACCATTCCCTGGGGAATGTGTCTGGGGTTTTTGGAAGAGATCTTTATTTTCCGTAGCAAATGCCAATAACTGAACTTTTCTTTGTTATAATCATAACACAGATGTAAGGACAGAGGGAAATTAAGAAATGAGATCCAGGTGAAGGTAAATGAACATCTTGCAGAAGCAGGGTCCTTTTCTAAAATTAACTTTTGGGGGGTTAATTTTCTAAAATTAAATTTTCTAAAATTGGTCCTTTTCCAAAATTAAATTTTGTTTTTGGTATTGCTATAAAGTCAATACATGCTTACAGTAAGAGCTCAAATAAGAAAGAGTAAAAAGTAATATTTCTTTTCCCTGCAGACGTACTTCCCAGAGGAGATAGGCAAGATACACAGCTTGAATATTTTTTCTAGATACTTTCTGTTGAGCCATATTTCTGATCAAAGATGATCTGTCAAGGATCTGGAAGCTGACTTAATAACACTGCTAGTTTTTCAAAAAATAAGTACAAGATAGTGATTGAGGATAAAAGTCGTGGTTTTTAATCAAATCTCAGATCAGAGCAAGTACCTTATCATTTGGTCAGTGTTTTTCATAACCAAGACCCTTACTCACCTAACACAGGCTACCTGCCATAGACAGCCTAGTATGACAATAGGCAAAATGTTGCAGAAGAAACAAATGTGTCTTGAGCAGTTAGCTAGCAAACACAAAGGTTCATTTGGCATCCTGTGAAACTCGGAAGCATATTTTATCATGATCTACAGAAAATTAGGTAGCCTAAGATATAACTTGAGACACTGTGGCATGAGATGGTAGAGCTGTTAGATTCAGATTCTTTGAGATGGTTGGATTCTGCAGGTGGTCATAGAGTTCTAAAACTGATTCAACATTAAGGTTATTGAGTGTTGGAAACTAGAGCATAAATGGCACCAAATTCAGGAAGAAGAAGGAACAATTTGTCTAACTTCCTTGACTCCTGCCTTATTTGTCTTTATGAGTCCCTTTAAGGGAGTCAAGGAGGTAATCTCAAGTTAACAGTAATTATGAGAAAACTAAATAATACAGTTTAAAACTGTTAGCATATTTGCACATCCAATCAAAAACACTAGAGACATGCCTCGGCCTTTCAATTTTTTTTTCTGTAAAATGGAAAGAACTTTCCTCATTGTGCTTGCATGAACTAACAGATTACTGTGAAAAACTTTTGAAACTGCCAACACTATTTGAATTAGTTATCTATTGCTGTGTAACAAATACCATACTTATGGTGACTTAAAACTAGCCAATCATTTATTATCTTCTGTAATTTCTGTGGATCAAGAATTCAGACAGGCCCAGCAGGGATGTCTTTTCTCTGCTTCTCACTGTTGATGGTGGTTTTGGCTGGAAAGCTCAAAGTTTTAGAGCTGGAAGCATATGAAGCCTCGTCACAATTGATGCTGACTGTTGACTGAAGTTCTAACTGGGGCTATGGGTCAGAACACCCATATGTGGCTTCTCCATGTGGCCTGGGCTTTCCCAAAACATGGTAGCTGGGTTCCAAAGGCAAGTGTCCTGAAAGTGAAAGCTATAGTCTTTTAATGACCTATCCTGAGAGGTCACATAGCATCACTTCCACCATATACCATTGGTCAGGGTAGTCACACCAAGATTTGAGGAGAGGGGACATAGACTCCCATCTCTTGGTGAAGAAGTGTCAGGCATCTTGCAAAAAGAGTACATGGAATAGAAGAACCATATAGATGTTGTGACTTCTGGAAAATACAATCTTGCACATCATTCAGTGGAGAAAAGGTTATGGTTAGTGGTAACATCCATGCTGGGAATGTTTTTTAGACATGATTATCAATACTCCTCTTTTGTCAGATCTTGGACTATCCCTACACAAAACAGTGAAGTACGTAAGGCTTGTTTTCAAAGATGTGCCCCTGGTCCTTGCCTTCTACTTCTCTTTTACATTCTTCCATTCTCTCAGGGGTTCATCATTCCATAATACTTTCCAGATGCCCAAGAACAAGACATTTCTATTTCTCTACCTCCCATGCAAACACAACCTTTGCTGTCCCCATCTACCAAGGCCTCAGGAGATCTCACTTTCAACCCCAATTTCTAAAGTGAAGATGGTTTATGAGCCATCTCAGAGACAGAACCAATTTCTACAGCATGAGGGCTTTGTGAAAGCAGTGTCATATGCCAACACATGTCTTGGGGGACCAGTAAAGCCACTAAGGTTCTTGATGGTTTGTACTATAAAGGAACTTGCTCCTTGCTTCAGAAGAGCCGAAGCATTAGTCAGAATGTTACCTCTTGTTATCTGTGGGATTACGGGTGACTTTTATTTTATCCATTTGTATTTTCAATCTTTTATAAGTTTTCCACAAAGAATGTGTATTGATTTTGTCATTTGGAAACAAAGCTATTTTTTAACACCTTTATTGAGATATAATTCACAGACCATACAATTCGCACACTTAAAGTGTACAATTCAGTGGCTTTTGGTGTATTTACAGAGGCATGCATCCATCACCACAGTCAACTTTAGAAACATTTTTACCTCCCAAAGAAACCTCATACCCCTTAGCTGTCCCCTTCAACTCCCTCATCCCCCATTTTCTGTCTCTATGGATTTGCCTATTCTGGTATTTACATGAAAGGTATTTCATGTAAATGGAATCATGTAATATGTGGTGTTTTGTAATTGGTTTCTTTCACATAACATAAGGCTTTTCAGGGTTCATATGAATTATAGCATGTAACAGTATTTCTTTCTTTTTTATTGCTGAATAGCATCTCATCCAGTATGGATAGATCGCATTTCATTTATCCATTCACCAGTTAAGAGATGTGCCAAATCTTTACCTCGGAAATGAGTCATAGGAACCAGAATTTCTCTTCCCCAAAGAGTGTCATAGAACCTAGAACTCCTCTCGTCAAAGCAAGCCATAAAACCAAGGAAGATCACTCTCCCTTTTCCCTTCTCCCTTGAAGACTCTCATTCCAGAGGGATCTTGCTCAGTCCTCAAGGAAGGAATGTACACAGAGAGGCCAAGAAGAATTTGAACAGACAGGACTTGCTGGGTCCCCCTCTCCATCTATTACCATTATATCATACCCTTTTAATCCAATCACATTTCTGCATGGCTGTCCATTCTTCACTGAACCTAAAAATAGACAGTTTTCCTTTTTTGGATTTTCATTTCTGAAGGCCCCTATGTCACATAAAAATTTGTTGAAATAAGCTTATTATGCTTTTGTCTTGTTAGCTCATCTTTTGCTACAGGCATGTTGGTTGTGATTCTTATGATGGTTGAGGAAAGGTACTATACCTTTCCACCCCTACAGGGACAACTAAGTTGTTTCTGTTTTTTGCCTATTATACATACTACTGCTAGGGATGTTCATTTATAATTCTGTGAGTGAACACACATTGTCATTTCTCTCATATAGACACCTATGAGTGGAATTCTGAGATGATGTGGTCGCTCTATTTAACCATCTGAGGAACTATAAGGCTGTTTTCCAAAGCTGGTGCACCGTTTACTTTCCTACCAGCAGTGTCTGACTGTTCTAATTTCTCTGCATTCTCCCCAATACTAATGTCTGTCTTTTGAGTCTAGCCATCCTACTGGGGTGTATCTCATTGTGGTTTTGATTCATATTTCTCTAATTGCTAGTGATGTTGAGCATCTTTTCATGTGGTTCTTGGCCATTTGTATATCTTCTTAGGAGAAATGTCTATTCAAATCCAATGCCAATATTTCTATTGGATTGTCTTTTTATTACAGTAGTCCCCCCTTATCTACAGGGGACATGTTCCAAGACCTCCAGTGGATGCCCAAAACTGAAAAGGGTACCAACCCCTGTATATACTATGCTTTTTCCTATGCACACATACCTATGTTAGAGTTTAATTTATAAATGAGGCACAGTAAGAGATTCACAATAACTAATAATAAATGGAGCAATTATAAAAATATGCCAGCATCATTGTGATTGCACTTTGGGGCCACTATTAAGTAAAACAAAGGCTACTTGAACACAAGCACTGCAGTATGGTGACAGTTGATATGATAATTAGGAAGGCTCCTAAGTGACTAATGGATGAATAGAGGATACAACGTGGATATGCTGGACAAAGGGATGCTACACATCATAGGTGAGATGAAGTGGAATGGCATGAGAATTCATCACACGGATCAGAATGGCCTGCAATTTAAAACTTATTAATTTTCTATTTCTGGAATTTTCTATTTAATATTTTCATCCCATGGTTGACTGTGGGTAACTAAAACTGCAGAAAGCAAAACCATGGACAAGGAGGAACTACTGTATAGAATTGTAATTGATCTTTATGTATTCTAGATACAAATCCCTTACCAGAAGTGTGATTTACCAAATTTTCTCTAGGTTGTCTTTTCACTTTCTTGATGGTGTCTTTTGGGGCATAAAAGTTTTAATTTTGATGAAGTCCAGTTCACCTGTTTTTTTCTTGTCCTTGTGCTTCAGTGTCATACTTATGTAAGAAACCATTGCTTAATCCAAGGTCATAAAGTTTTCTCCTATATTTCTTCTCGGAGTTTTATGCTTTTAGCTCTTACACTTAATGTTTTTATCAATTTTGAGTTAATTTTTGTATATGCTGTGAGGTATGGGTTCAACTTCATTCTTTTGCATGTGGAGATCCAATTTTCCAGCATTATTTGCTGAAGAGACTATTCTTTTCCCCATGGAACTGTTTTGACACCTTTGTCAAGAAAATCAATTGGCTAGAAATTCAGTGAAATATTTCTGGTCTCTCAATTTTTTTTAACTCATCTATATGTCTATCCTTAGAGAATAACCCACTGTCTTGATTATTGTAGCTTTGTAGTGAGTTTTGAAATTGGGATATGTGATACTCCAAGTTTTTCTTTACTTTCAAGGTAGTCTTTTTTTGTTTTTGTTTTGTTTTGTTTTTTTTTTTTGACGGAGTCTTGCTCTGTCACCAGGCTGGAGTGTAGTGGGATAATCTTGGCTCACTGCATCATTCATCTCCTGGATTCAAGCGATTCTCCTGCCTCAGCCTCTTGAGTAACTGGGACCACAGGCATGCACTATCATGCCCAGCTAATTTTGGTATTTTTAGTAGAAATGGGGTTTCACCATGTTGGCCAAGCCGGTCTCTAACTCCTGACCTCATGATCCACCTACCTGGGCCTCCCAAAGTGCTGGGATTACAGGTGTGAGCCACCGTGCCCGGCCCTGAAGGTTGTTTTGACAGAAGACATACAAATGGCCAGCAGACATACGAAAAAATGCTCAACGTCAGGGAAATGCAGATCAAAACCACAATGGATATCACCACACCCCAGTGGAATGGTTGTTATTAAAAAGGCAAAACATAGCAAGTGCTGCTGTAGAGAAAATGGAATTGTTAGACGCTGTTGGTGAGAATGTATTATGGAAAGCCAGTATGGAAAACAGTATGGAAGTTCCTCAAAATATTAAAAATAGGACTACCCTATGATCCAGCAATCCCATTACTGGGTATATTTCCCAAGGAAAGGAAATCAGTATATCAAAAAGCACTCCAATATTTACTACAGCACTCTTCACAATATCCAAGATATGAAATAACCTAAGTGTCCATCTGTAGATGAATGGATAAAGGAAATTTTATACATACACACACACACACACACACACGCAGAAATACTATTCAGCCATAAAAACAGAAGGAAATGCTGTCATTGGCTAGGTGCAGTGGCTCACACCTATACTCCCAGCACTTTGGGAGGCTGAGGAACGAGGATCACTTGAGCCTTGGACCTGGAGACCAGCCTGGGCGACATAATGAAACCTTGTCTCTACTAAAATTTAAAATTAAAAAAAAAATTAGCTGTGTTGTGGCATGTATCTGTAGTCTCCAGCTACTTGGAAAGCTGAGATAGGAGGATTGCCGAGCCCAGGAGCTTCAGGCTGCAGTGAGCCATGATTGCACACTGCATTCCAGCCTGGGCAGCAGAGTGAGACCCTGTCTCAAAAAATAAAATGAAAAAGAAGAAAGACAGGATGAAAGAAAGGAAGGACAGAAGGAAGGAAAGAAGAAAGGGAGGGAGAAGGGAGGGAGGGAGGGAAAGATATTCTGTCATTTGCAGCAACATGAGTGAAACTGGAAGACGTTAGATTAAGTAAAATAAGCCTGACACAGGCTTATTTCATTCTTATGTGGAATCTCAAAATATTGATCTCCTAGAAGTAGAGAGTAGAATAGCGGTTACCAGAGAGTGAGGAAGGGGAAAAGAGGGATGAGTAAATGTTGGCCAGCATCTAGCCAGTACAGTTAGATAGACTTAAGTTCTGGTGTTCTGTTACACAGTAGAATGATTGTAGCGAATAACTATATTGTATATTTCAAGATAGCTAGAAGAGAGGGCTTTGAATGCTGTCACCACAAGGAAACAATAAATGTTTAAAATGATGGATATATGCTAATTATCCTGATTTTATCATTATGCAGTGTCCACACATGCATTGAAACATCACACTGTACCCCATAAATATGTACAATTTTGTGTCAGTTATAAATTTTAAAAGATAAAATAGAGATTGTTTTGTCTATTTTGTGTCCCTTGCATTTTTATATGAATTTCAGGATCAGCTTATCAATGTCTACAAAGATGTCAGCTGGGATTTTGAAAAGGATTATGTTGAATCTGTAGATCAATTTGGGGAATACTCCCTTCCTGATAATAGTACATCTTCTAATCCATGAACATGCGATGCCTTTCTGTTTATTTAGGTCTTCCTTAATTTCTTTCAGCAATATTTTGTGGTTTGCAGTGTATGAATTTTGTACTTCTTTTATTAAATTTACTGCTGTTTTATTCTTTTGGATACTATTAGAAATTGAATTGTTTTTTCTTTTTTTTAATTTTTATTTTTTGGAGATGGAGTCTCACTCTGTTACCCAGGCTGGAATGCTGTTTTCTTAATATAATTTTGCTTGCTCAATGCTACTACACAGAAATAAAATTGATTTTACTGAACTCATTTATTATTTCCAGTAGTTTTTTAGTGGATTTCTTGAGATTTTCTATATGTAAGACCATGTCATCTATAAATAGAGATCGTTTTACTTCTTCATCTTCAATCTGCATATACTTTATTTCATTTTCTTGCCAAATTACCTTGGCTGGACCCTCCAGTACAGTGTCGAATAGAAGCAGCAAGAATGGACATCCTTGTTTTGTTCCTAATCTTTGCGAGAAAACATTGTCTTCCACCATTAAGTATAGTATTCACTATGGGCTTTTCATAGATACCTTTTATCAGGTTGAAGAAATTCCCTTCTATTCCTAGTTTGTTGAGAGTTTTATCATTAAAGGCTATTGGATTTTGTCAAATACTTTTTCTGTATTTATTGATATGATCGTGTGGTTTTGGTCCTTATTCTGTTGATGTAGTATATTACCCTAATTGATTTTTGGATGTTAAACCAACTTTGCATTCCTAGGACAAATTCCACTTGAGCATAGTGTATAATTATTTTTCTATATTCCTAATATTTTGTCAAAGACTTTTGTGCCTATATTCCAAGTGATATGTAGTTTTTCTTTTCTTGTGATGTCTTTGTCTGATTTTGCCATCACAGTAATACTGGCCTCATGAGTATGTTGGGAAATCTTCTCTTCTATTTTTTGGAAAAATGTGTGAAGAATTGGCATCAATTCGTTTTTACATGTTAGGTAGAATTAATCAATGAAGCCATCTGGTCCTGGGCTTTTCTTTGTAGGAAGCTTTTTTATTGCTAATTTAATTTCTACTTATTTTAGGCTTAGTCGGGTTTTCTGTTTCTTCATGAGTAAGTCTGGTTGCATCTGTCTTTCCAGGAATTTGTCCATCTTATCTAAGTTATCTAGTTTGTTGGCATCCAGTTTTTAATAGTATTCCCTTATCATTCTTTTTATTTCTGGAACATCAGCAGTAATGTCCCTCTTTCATTTCTGATTTTAGTAATTTAAGATTTATCTATTTTTCCCCTGTTTAGTCTGGCTGAAAGTTTGTCAATTTTGTTGATCTTTTCAAAGAACTAACCTTTGGTTTCACTGATTTTCTCTATTTTTCTATTTTCTATTTCACTAACTTCTGCACTAATCCTTGTTGCTGTCTTTTTTTCCTGCTCACTAACAAAGCTTTTTTGAAATACTCAAGAAAAAATTACCTATCCAATATGCTTTTGATAGTCATTTGGGTTATTTCCTGATTGAGGGTATAGGCGATTATGTATAAAGTTGTATGAACATTCTTGCACATATATTTATATGAACAAATATTTTTATTTCTCTTAAGTAAGTACCTATGAGTAGAACAGGAATACAGTAGTCATTTTATAGAAAACTGTCAAACAATTTTGCAAAGTAATTGTTCCATGTTATATTCCAGCTAGCACTCTGAAAATCACCACATCCTCCCAGCATTGGATGTTGTCAGTCTTTCCTTTTAGCATGATGGTGGGAGTATAATGGTATGTGATGTTCTAGTTTACATTTCCCTCATAAGTAATGAGACCGATCATCTTTTAACTTCTCTCAAAGTCACTGATCAAACTTTTGTCCCCTTTTCTGTTGACTTGTCTCCTTTTGTCTTACTGATTTGAGTTCTTTATATATTTTTTATATATGTCTTTTGTTGAATAAATTATGGGAGCTTCATACAATGGATTACTCTAGAGTAATCAAAGTCAATTGACTACTGCTACATACAGTTATGTGTATAAACTCACAGACAAAATGTTGAGCAAAAGAAGCTGTGAAAAAAGAGTACATACTGTATAACTCCATTTGCATAACGCTCAAAACCAGGCCAAACTAATCTACTATATTGAAAGTCAAGGGAGTGGTCCCTTTAGGATATTGGGTAATAACTAGAAGGGGGATATGGGGGTCTCTGGGTATCCTGGTAACATTCTATTTATTCAACTATACACAGGTTACACAGGTGAGTTCACTTGTGAAAATCTATTGATATGCCACTTTGAAGTTTGTGCACTTTTCTGAATGTTACATTGGAGCAAACTATTTTTTAAAAAGGAAAATTTAATGAGTTCTTGGAAAAAAAAATCTGTTAATTATCACATGACATTTGTTAGCAGATTCTCTACATATGATGTATTTTTAACTTACTGTATTAAGGTGGGGTTTTTGTATTAAATACTTTCCTTGTTCATACTTTATATTGTAAGCCTAAAAATTTCATTAATAGGTTAATAACAGCTTAACTTTTCCTTTGCTCTGGACTGCAGACATCTTGGCAAATAACACAGTCTGAGTTCCCAAGGGTATACCGATTTTAAAATCTGCTCCTTCCCCATCAATCCCATAATGCTGAATACAATGCTCATACAATGAAATGCCACAGCTAACACTGCTCTAGCTGTCCCCTTAGGAATTCATTGTAAAAGGGTTTCACTGTACTTTGTAAAGCAATTTGGAATCCTTCATGATGAAAGGTTCTATATAAAGAAGGTAATATAATGGACTTGGCTTTCAACTTATTTCATTTAAGCCTTAACAGAAACATGAATCTACTATATTAGCATCATAAACCAATAGGTGCTATATAAATGCTGAATAGAAATATTCTGGATGAATTAAATTGTGAATCTAGCCATGTATTAGCTAAGTGCTTTACCAAGTATTATGCAAATGCTGATTAATAGGGCAATTATATTCAATTAAAATAATAATAATATTACATTCTTTTATATTTTCCCAATTCTCTGGACACCCATTGACTCAGTTATTTTGTGTGTATCTGACACCTAAATCTCAGGCCAGATGCAAACTCATATGAGATGTCCCTTTGGAAGGAAACAGTCTTCCCCATGGGTTGGTACGAAACAAAAACTTCAGCAAGTATGTGTCAAGGGGGCAGGTAAAGGAAGTCCTTCTAACGCATGTGATTGACATGCTTTTAAAAAGTCCATGATATTCAAAAAAATACTCCCAGGTATGTGTAATACTGCCCAGAGTTACTTTTATACTTCTTAGCATTTCTTTGTAGGCCAGATTCTCCAAAGCTTCCAGCATCATAATCACCAGGCATTAGCCGTGTCATTGAACAAACAGTTGCCGTGCTTCACCCCAAAGCCAGTGATGACCGGAAATGCCCGATGCAACCCCTTCATGAGGTTTAAAACATTACTGGAATGCTTTTGAAAAGGTGTGTTAACATGAATCATTGCCATCATCGTCATTATTGTTGTTTTAAATATTTCATCTTTGGGGACTGAGAGATGATTCCCACATCTATAGGAGCTGCATTTAATTTTTTTTTTTTTTTTGTATTTGTGAATCCAGCTTTACAGAGAAATGTATTTATGGAAACATGTTAAATCTACAACTATTAGTTTTGCATGTACGTCAGATGAAGTACTCAACTTGACGGGTGAAAAGTGGCATTTCTATATCAGCCTCTCCTTTACTGTGCCTTACTGTGATGGAACAGGGCACAGGAGGGTCTGGTTAGAAATCAATTTTCTTGCAGTTCTATCCCTCTCTGCAGAATAATATAAATCACCAATCCTGTTGCAGAAAGTTTCACATTTCAGTTTGAATGGTCACAAATTTGAAAATAAGGGAAGGGAGACCGCCAGACTGGAGAGGCTGCTAAAGAGAGGATGGTGACTAGCTGCTGCTGGTGTCACTGAAGATGGAGCCTGGCTTAACTGAATCAGGAAGGGTGAGGGTTTATATCCCTGAAAGGATTTGCAGTAAACAAGCAAGTCTCTCACCTCAAGGAAAGCATAGAATGAACCCTATTCTTGTCTCTATTCCCTTGGGTTGCAACATCACAGATATTCTGTGCACAGATTCTTAACAGCAGCTCAGCCAGGGGCAGTGGCTCACGCCTGTAATTGTAGCACCCTGGGAGGCTGAAGATGGTGGATCACCTGAGGTCAGGAGTTCAAGACCAGCCTGGCCAACATGGTGAAACCCCATCTCTACTAAAAATACAAAAATTAGCCAAGTGTGATGGTGCATGCCTTTAATCCCAGCTACTCAGGGGCCTGAGGCAGGAGAATCGCTTGAACCTGGGAGGCGGAGGTTGCAATGAGCCGAGATCACACCATTACACTCTAGCCTGGGTGACAAAGTAGTCTCAAAAAAAAAAAAGCCCAGAGGATTTCAAAGCTCATGTAGCTTGTGAAACACTTTGTTCGAGGAACCTTTAACACGAAACCTCAAAGAGAAACAAAAGCCACAGGATCCTCTCCAGGCCTCCTCTCCTATCTCCTTCAGCCCGCCACGGGGCCCCTCCCAATCTTTTGTGCTGCTCTATTCTTGTGGAATGAAGATCCACAAAGTGAGGCCGCTGTTAGACTCCCAAAATCATCAGTGAGCTTTGCGAGGCAGATGGGACCTGAACCAGGACTCTGCCCTGTGGGTTGAGGAGGGGTAACTTCAGGCACATCAAAAACAAAGGAATGAAACACAGGGAATGAGGTTCCTACAAAGTCATTGGAGGGGCTGGAGGAATGAGCCATGGTGTCACTAGGCTGGGTGGTTGGTTTCAAGGTCACACCACAGCAGCTATGATGCAGAGGTCAGGAAACTGCCAAAAACTGACTTGCCTCCACTCCGGCTGCTGCCACTGTCAGTCTACACCCATGACACTGGTAGAGACCAGCTGCTGCCAACCGTGCTTGCTCATCAGGCAGCCCTGATACAGGAAGATGGCCTCTGCTTCTCTCTTTCTCATCTTTATGCAAGGGCATCTCTGCAGAATCTAAATCACATCCAGAACCATAGTCTAGAAGTCTGAGAGTCCAGCTGTCAGCCTTCCACTCCATGACAGGAGAAGGAACTAGGTGGATCTCCGTGGAGTTGGGGAAGAGGCAATGCTTGTGAGAGCCTGAGCGAAGGCGATGCCAAAGCAAACTGGTGGGGAATTCTGGAAGTAGAGGCCTTTAGTCCTGCTGTGAAGTCCACAGGAAATGCCAGCAGCCTTCAATGGATAAATGGAAAGCACAGAATTTCCTCCCATAGAAAAGTTAAAGAATGAGGCTAGGTGCGGTGGCTCACGCCTGTAATCTTAGCACTTTGGGAGGCCAAGATGGGAGGATCTCTTGAGGCCATGAGTTTGAGACCAGCCTGGGAAATATAGCAAAACCTCATCTCTACACTGAAAAAAATATTAGCCAGGCATAGTGGCAGGCACCTGTAATCTCAGCTACTTAAGAGGTTGAAGCAGGAAGATCCCTTGAGCCCAGGAGTTAGAGGCTACAGTGAGCTATGATCACACCACTGCACTCCGGCCTGGGCAATGGAGCAAGACCCTGTCTCAAAAAAAAAAAGAAAAGAAAAGTTAAAGAATAGCGAAGGCCACCATTTTTAGGATCATTTGAGATGAAGGCTTTGATTTCTTTCCTATTTTTATAACATACAAAGCTTGTGTTTATTATAAAAATATTAGAAAATGCACTCGCTCAAAAAGAGAAATAAAAACCACTCATAATTCCGCCATCCAGGGATAATCACATACTGGTGACTCTCCTTTCTTCTAGATATTCCAGGCTTATTTTACTATGATATCATTGTTTTAAACTTTTTAACAATTATGAACAATGCCATCCATTGGCACCGTCAATGTCAACAGCCACATTGTTGACAGCATTTTGTTATAGAGATGTCTCATACTTTAATACAATGTTTGAAGTCCTCATTTTGTTGGACACGCCAGTATGTTAGATTAACAGTGATGGAATGGCTGAGAAAGGTGATATTGTGGAGGAGCTTTGAATTGGGAGGTGCTTAAAGCTAAAGTATTAAAGAATGAGACGGGAGGATGCGGGAGAACTCACAGTGCGTTCAAGCTAGAAGGAATAGAGGGCATCCTCGTCCACCTTCCTCATTTAAGGGATGAGGCTGACCGCAGCCACATCACACACTCTTTATCCCAAAGTCTCCAGTCCTCATTCTTTATATTTCTTTATTCTGGCCTCAGCCATGTGTACAATTCTTATTAAAACTCCAATCTAAACAGCAGCTCACAGAAAATATGACTTAAAGAATAAGAACAACAAAAAATCCAAGTTGTAATAATTTTATTTCATTCATTCCTTTCACCTAGAATTTACTGAAAGACTGCTCTGTGGCTGATACAGGGCTATGAGGGAGGGGTTTAAAAATCCAACGCAGACCCAACCCTCAACACGCTCACTGTCTTACAAAGGAGATGAGAAGAAATCTTCCAGTCACATCCAGGCAACTGCTTTTCCTGTATGTGGGAATGGCCCTGGAACCCAGACAGTTTCTTCCATAATTTTTTACTTCTTGGGTTTTGGTTGTAAAAAGCAGGAAAATGAGGAAGGAGGGTGTATGTTTTATATCTTCCGGTATAAGAGCGTTTAAGGCATGATCTCCAATATTTGTCTTGTCTAGACATCCCCATCTTTTTATTTTTTAATAAAGCAAAAGTCAGTTGCCCCTTATGGTTTGTAGCAAGAGTTAATTATCAGAGGAACGCTTGGCTTTTAAATGGTGTTAGCACTGAAATCCTCTTTTGTCTTTTCCTGGTTAGGATTTCCTCGTCTTGATCCTCTCTCCTCACATATTGATCACACATTGCATGCTTCAGAGTGTTCGCTTAATCATTCCACTTTTTCCAAGAGAATAGCTAACTCTTAACATGCTGCACGATTCCCGTTACACTTCCTTTGCTTTAAAAAATATCTTGAAAGAGTAACTTTGTCCATAAAGAAACCATTCAGACCAAAAAGCTTTGTACATGTTCTCACTAATGGAGCTGGACTGTAAGCAGGGAAGATGTAGCAATAGCATCCACATACTGTCTGGGGTTCCTGGACCCATCTATTGACTGGTCCCATTTGTATGGAAACAAAACCTCCGGCCGTCACTCCCTCACACTTGACTTGCATCTTCTGAGGTCTCAGCCACATGTATCTAAAGCTGTCTGGGGATTCTTCATTCCACGAATAGTTTAAGATGTGGTCACTGTACTCTGTTGTTCTTTTATTCCTTCCGTTTTACAATTTGTAGCTTTTAATTCGGGATGGGGGGCAGAGTAAAAGCTCTTAAGCAGATGGTTGTAATTGGTCCCCAGGGGTGAACTTGGGGAGGGAGGTTGGAGGAGACTCTCACCAAGGTTCTAGGATTCTGTGACTCATTCACTCAGCTTGATTCCAGGCCAGGAGTGAGGTTGCTGATTGCTTCTAACCTGTTCTTCAGCAAGTAATAAATGTCAATTGATCCTTCTTCATGTGGGAGGGATGATATCCATATAAGAGAACATGAAAAACAGTATGTGTTAAAATGCATTCGCAGGAGCCAAACTCATGCGTGCTTTGAATTAAGTTGTTGCATCCAGTCCATTTGTCATTCTTTTTATGTCCAAGTTTTAGTAACAGAATGTTTTCAAATAGTTTACGTTTCTCTTGGGACATCTTTCCTAACCGAATGTCATACTAGTGTTAGGCGGGAGTTCTTTGGATTGCTCAATTCTTATTGTTTCTAACAAGATTTAGGCCATTTCTGCAAGCAGAATTCCGCATTGAAGATAATGGGCTTTTCATGCCTGTTCACAAGGAGAAAAATTATTAGATCAGTGGGAATTTTACAGAGTACATTATTGAATCTTGGACATTAAAAACTTCAGTTACTTGGAATGTACAAGACAAGCAATATGCAGCTGACATTCAAAAGCACATCTGATGAAAATGTTAAAGTTGCTGTTTCTCTTAATGTTATTTTATGTAATGTCTAGTGTTCTCCCAGACAATTGTATTTATTAGGCCTTTCTTTTTTCTTCTAAACTCTTGTGTTGTACTCCAAAATATCCTTATTTTCTGGTTATGAAGTCATAGATCTTCATGGTAGAAAATTTGAAAACATATGCAAAAGTACAAAGAAAATGTTAAAAGTACCTGTGATTCTTCAATCTTGGGGTCTTCATTTTTAAAAAGATAGTCAACAGTGAACATTATTTGAAATCTTGTTAAATGTTGAACACTTTTTTCTGAATTAAAGATTTCCTGATTTAAACCCTGATTCATTCTTCTGCTAAGGATCTTGCTCTGTTGAACCAGTTGAATGGATCTGATTCAAGGGGAGATTTGATTGTAGTGTCAAAGCTCCCTGATGCCACACTTCAAATGAAGCTGAGTTCTAGAATGACTCCTTTTCAGATAAGTGGACAGTAAGTCATGGGCAAAGGTTTAGCCTGGTTCATCTCACTGGGGTCTTGGTGAAACCACTATTTCCTTTTTAATGTAATATTCTGTGAATAAAATCAAGATTAGAACCATGCTTGCAATTAAAGGGATTACTCAGTAGTAAAAAGAAAATATATTCAACAAGTTAGAAAATGAAGTATCAGCCCAGCTGCAAGGAATTCTGGGGACATGAGTATTTTGAGTAGGACACATTGCTGCTCTAGGTAAAATGATGTTTCTGAAGCTGAAAAGGGAGTGAATAACCAATAGGCTGTGAACTGTGTCTGCCGCAGAGATACTCACAGAGCTACTCAGAACAATTCTGGGACACTGACCTAAGACTTCTAACCACACATCCCATGAGTTTTGAGCTACAGAGGAGTTATTATGCCCACTTTCCCATGTAAACCTGAAACCAAGTCAACAAGACAGTTATGTTTTAGAATTGTTCAAAACACATAAAGTAGTAGCTTCACAGAGCACGTGGAGTTTTACTGATTCAAATCATGTAGATGTACTTATGGCTGGATGCACCTTCTATCTCCAGAAGGCTTCTAAAAGCCAAGTCTCTGGAAGCAAATTCTTTCCAGATTGAACTACCCTAAGATAGTTGTATCCATGTCAAGAAATGTTTGTTCTATGACAGGTGCGATGGTTCACACCTGAAATCCCAGCACTTTGGCAAGAGGATCGCTTGAGCCCAGGAGTTGAAAACTAGCACAGGCAACATAGCAAGACCTCATCTGTACAGAAAACTTTAAAAACTAGGCAGCTCGAGTGGCCAAGGAAAGATGGGTCAAAGGCAGAGTGGTGGTTACAGTCTTGGAGCTGGCAAGAAGGATAACAAGGACAAGAAAAAGAAATAAGAACCTCCTATACCAGCTGGAGTGAGGGAGAAGAAGAAAACACAGGGACCAGATACTGCCAGCAAACTGCCACTGGTGACATCTCACACTCAGTCCTGGTTAAAATTATTGAAAGTTAGAGCGAATTAAAGACTATCTTCTCGTGAAGGAAGAATTCATTAGAAATCAGGATCCCCTTAGATCATGATGAAACTGTTAAAAGGAAAGCAAGAGGAGGAAAGATCAAAAGTGGGTGATCTAAGGGGACCCTGATGTCAGTAGGAATCTTGGGAGAGATTATTGATGACAATCACACGATTGTGTCTCCATCTGTGGGCTCAGAGCACTACGTCAGCATTCTTTCATTTATAGACAAGGATCTGCTGGAACCTGGCTGCTCAGTCCTGCTCAGTGGCAAGGTGCACGCTGTGATATGGATGCTGATGCATGACATGAATCCCCGAGTCACAATGACGAAGGTGGAAAAAGACCCCCCAGAAGACCTGTGCTGGTATTGGGAAGTTGGACAACTAAATTCAGGAATTAAGGACTCCATCCTGAATATTATGAAGAGCTGGGTATAAAGCCCCCTAAGGGAGTCATTCAGTATGGTTCACCTGGCACAGGTAAAACCTTGTTAACCAAAACAGCAGCAAACCACACCTTAGCCACTTTCTTGCAAGTGATCGGCTCTGAACTTGTTTAGAAGTACCTACATGATGGGCCCAAATTCATATGGGAATTGTTTCAAGTTGCTAAAAATCATGCACCTTCCATCATGTTTATTGGTGAAATTGATGTTTTTTTGGGACAAAAAGATATGACTCAAATTCTGGTGGTGAGAGAGAAATTCAGCAAATAATGTTGGAAATGTTGAAGCAGGTGGATGGATTTGATTCAAGGGGAGAGGTGAAAGTTATCATGTCCGCAAGCCGAATAGAAACTTGGGATCTAGCCCTTATCAGACCAGGCTACATTGACAGGAAGCTCGGGTTCCCCCTGCCTGATGCAAAGACTCATTCAGACACACAAAAGCAGCATGACGCTGGCCAGTGATGTAACCCTGGAACGACTTGACACCAAGGCCATCTGCACAGAAGCTAGTCTGATGGCCTTAAGAGAACATAGAATGAAAGTAACAAATGCCAACTTAAAAAAATCTCAAGGAAACGTTCTTTTATAAAGAACAGGGAGGCACCCCCAAGGGGCTCTATCTCTAGTGAGCCGCAGTTGCCATCGGGAAAATGGCTGAGAGATTTCCCAAGCCCTCAAAGGGATGAGGTTGGGGAGTTTCCCAGAGGAATTCGTGTTCCAGTTTATTTTTATTAGTAACACATCCTGTGAGTCTTTTGGAGTTTGGTGTGTTAAGATGTCCACTGGGCCGCCTTCGCCCCTCGGTCACTGTGCGACACTGGGCTTCCCAGTAAAGTGTGCTTTTTCTTTCTCTCTCACTACACACACACACAAGAACTGAAAACCGGAAATGTTTTTTCCAGAACCAGTAGTTTTTCAAACAAGCAATCACTAAGCTGAAAAATGCACCCTGGCTAACAAACATCAGGTAGGCAAATAGAAACCTATTTATTTAATTCCACAGATTTTTGTTTTGGTGTAACTTAGTTCCATAGGTCTGTGTATAGAAATGACTTTAATCTTCTAAGACATCATTGATGTGATGCCCTTCAATTATATGTTGATGCCAAAATTCTCTATCAATCTAAATATCTATGACTTTTTCTTAGGCTTTTATCTTCCCATTGCAATTTGAAAGTAAAGGCATTCTCCAGCTAATATTAACAACCTTAACCCAACTCTAGGCTGAAGAACTTGTTAATTCTTCATCACTTTCCTGTTCTTCACATTCTGCCTCCATTTATCACATCCATCCACTCACACTAGCCTATGGATTGGGTGAAGTTTAGAAGCATAAGGGAGATATTATTTGGAACAACGCTGTCATAACAAGAATTTGTTTTATTGCAGTCTTAACCCTTTCCTGTTCTTTTCTTCAAGCCAGTGACTAATTCCTTGGAATTTCTAAGATTTGGGTTTAAAACTGCACTGTCTCTAGTCTGTACCTATTATTGGATGAGATAACTACCCTTGCAGAGGTGCATAGAGCTGTTTCGATGGTAAAGCACATTCATGTGCAATCACTGCTGCACAGAATGAAGGAAATGCAACTCTGTTCTCCTGGGAGAAGCCACTTAGGCAAGAAAATAAATAAGAGGATTTTGATTGTACTTGGAACTCTTAAGCTTGTGTTCAGGGAGGCTCCGTCTGTAAACTCTTGTCGTTTCATGTTTACACAAAAATTATAACAGAAAAAAATAGGCTCATAGTTCTCTGTACAAGCATTGCACTTTTTTTTTTTTTGAGACGGAGTCTCATTCTGTTGCCCAGGCTGGAGTGCAGTGGCGCAATCTCGGCTCACTGCAACCTCTGCCTCCCAGGTTCAAGCGATTCTCCTGCCTCAGCCTCCTGAGTAGCTGGGATTACAGGAACGTGCCACCACGCCTGGCTATTTGCGTGTGTGTGTATATTTTTAGTAGAGATGGGGACTCACCATGTTGGTCAAGTTGTTCTCAAATTCCTGACCTCGAGATCCTCCCGCCTCAGCCTCCCAAAGTGCTGGGATTACAGATGTGAGTCACCGTGCCCGGCAGCATTGCACATTTAAAAAAATATATCCTTGTTTTATTGGGGTAATGCCAGCCACGATTCGTGCGTGTTCATTATTGCGTCTCATTGTGTGAGACAACAAATGAAAAGGGCTCAGCATGGTCTCTGACACAGCGTGGGCCGGGAGCAATGTCCTTGTTCTTCCCTTCTCCCTCTTTTGCATGTACCTTATTGCCCCTACTTTTTGTCAAAAGTTATTCTGAAGAGAATGCAGAATTCCAGGTATCTGAACTACATCTATCAGAGCCGATGAAGCTACCATTCTGCTATTGGACAAATTCTCCTAGTTCCCACTAGTTTCTGTGCACATCATGTCCCTTCACTGGTGAGTGCAAAGAATCAATGTTCAAACTGTTTGCTCTTCCCCCACCTGCCACAGTTAATTCAGCAAACAGAGTCTTGGTCTAGTTGGGTAAGAGATGTGCACATGGGTAATAACTATTATTATTACTAAATAATATTATTTATAATATTGTGTGGCGGGTACCACGTACAAATATTATAACAGTAACTGTTACTACTATATTTATTGAGCACTTACTATATGCCAAAAATTGTACTAAATGTTTTACACACTGTAGAGAATTATTCACTAAATGGGCCCAAAGAAGTATGCTTTAATCTAGAAGCTTCTTAGTTTTTCTCCTTCAAACACAGTCTATTAGAAATTGGACAATATCAGATACTTATCTCTCCAGGTCACTTTCAGTTATTAAAACAGTCCTGGCCAAGCTTTGTGGCTCATGCCTGTAATCCCAGCACTTTGGGAGGCTGAGGCATGAGGATTACTTGAGCCCAGGAGTTTGAGGCTGCAGTGAGCTAAGATCGTGCCACTGCACTCCAGCCTGGATGACAGAATGAGACCCAGCCTCTACAAATACAAATAAAAACAAAACAGTCCAATTGCAGATATGATAAGGTCTAATTCATACTAAAAACTTCAGGCTCGTACACAGTTTAGATCTGCCTTAGTCCTTAATGGCTTCGCAGCTGCCGTCTGTAATCAGCATGAAGACCAACTGTGCCTGGCTTCCATGAGCCGCTCCTGTAACAGTTCAGTAGCCACCTGTCTTTATTTGAACAGCTGGCAACCTTACAACCCACCTTCCCTGACTAGAAGAAGATGGACAATATATTCTCAGCAGAGCTTTTGAGAAAAAGATACTAAAGACACTTTGGCAGCTGCCACCTCTACCCTGGCCACCGCCCTGTCATTCTGTCAGGAATCAGCTGCCTTTTTCTGCCTTTCCACCTTGAAGAGTTCATATGTTGTGGTTTTGTGATTTTTAACTGTCATCTTTATTTGTGTAAAGACGCCAGTCGCAGGGGTACATGCCTGTAGTCCCAGCTACTCACGAGGCTGAGGCAGGAGAATCGCTTGAGCCCCGGAGTTTGAGGTTGCAGTGAGCTATGATCGCACCACTGCACTCCAGCCTAAGCGACAGAGCAAGATCTTGTCTCCAACAAACAAACAAACACATATTTTATACATATGGGGGGTTGCAGGAAGGTATTTCTGAAAAGGCTTTGCCATAGATCATGAGGGAGGTTTCTGCCTTCTCCCCTCCAGTGAGGTAGGGCCCCCATGGGGCACCCTGGCAAACTTAATATGTAAGCCCTGTGAAGGTCAGTGAAGCTCTAGCCTCTTCCCCCAAAGTCTACTAGGGCCACGTCTGCTGGATCCCTCTGTGAATCCGGAGGGATGTTTCTGGTTCCACTCTTTCAAATACGGAGTTCCTTTCCCTGATGTCTCTGTTTGGAGACAGTCAAAACCTAAGACAACAGGATATGTCCGCCTGTACATTGTGTTATGTAAACGCCAGAGATAATCCTCACAACAGCCTTCTAAGGGAGAGAGTTAGATCCTTGCTTTACAAATGAGGAAGTGTAAGGAGACTAAATATCTTGTTCTAGGTCGCATAGTTTGTGATGCTAATACAGGATTAAAACCCAGGTTGTTCTGATTCTGAAGCCTATCCTTTCCACCACATCCTGGCAGAGAAGAAGGCAAAAAAAAAAAAAAAGTTGCAAAAGGTTGGTGCAAAAGTAATTGTGGTTTTGCAATCACTTTTTAAAAAAAAAACCGTCATTAATTGTGTACCAACTTAATCACTTGGTGTGAGCAGGGTCCTCGTTGGGAATGGGGGGAACCAGCAATCTCTGTGGGCAGGTGCTCCTGGCCAGCTGGCATGGAGGGCGTCCGTGGGGGATGGTAGGAGATGGGTCCACAGTGGTAAAGTCAGGCCAGACCGCAGAGCACCTTGAATGTGGGAGGTGCGTGTCAAAACAGTGGGGACGTTGGACTCTGCCATAGATTACTGGGGGTCATTCAAGTTTTGAGCAGGTGAAGGACTCCCTCATCTCTGGTTTGGAGACTGTCCAGGTGAAAGCAAGTAGGAGGGGAACAAGGTTGCAAGTGGAAGCAGATTGTAGAGCCTGAGTAGAGGTTAGGAAGAGTCCAAGTAGGCAGCTAGGCAGTGCCGCAGGGATAGGGAAGGAGGAACTGTGCTGGGAGAAAAACCATTGGCCTGCAGTGCCCACTAGTTCTTCCCAAACACAGACAAAACTGAGGCAGGAACAGGAAACGAGTGTGGGTGCTAACAGCATGGGTGCTATCCAGGGTGCCCTGGATCAAACAGCCCCAAGGGCGTCTCCAGCGAAGCCAGGCCAGACGGCACACAGGACGACAGAGAGGTGCTGAGTTCTGCAAAGGCGAGTTAAGTGCTTAGTCAAATGCAGTCCTGCAGCATTAGACGGCCACAGCCCCAGACATGTGTTTTTAATGGATTCCCAGGCTGCTAACAGTTAACATTGTTAATGACCTGCGGAGAGCTCAGATCCCTGAATAAGGGCTACCTGCAAATCTTGGTTATTACTTTTAAAGTATGCAAAGTGAGCCTGACCTGGTTCTTATCGTCTTCCTTTTTTAAAAAAAATGTAGATTCTAGAGTCTTAAGGCTGTGGGGTGTGTGTGTGTGTGTGGGGTGTTTGGTGTGTGTGTGGGGTGTGTGGGTGGGGTGGGTGGGGTGGGTAGGTGTGTGTGTGGGGGGTGTGTGTGTGGTGTGTGTGTGGGGGGTGTGTGTGTGGTGTGTGTG